>NC_137984.1:46376881-46615385 GCF_963924665.1 Micromys minutus | reverse complement strand
CCACACCATGAGCACGTAACAGAGGACCATTGTCTTGAGGTAGCTTATGACTGTTTTTGAAGAAATAAGTCACATATGTCAGACAGAAACAATAACCCAAGAAATAAATAAAAAATAAAAGATAAGAGAAGAAATGCAGGGTTGAGTGGCATTTGAACACTGATCAAGATTATTGATCCCTCCTAGGTAACTAAGTGAACCCGTGATTTCCTTTAGCATTGAAGTGCATTGACTTGCCTGTTTGCCCTTCACAAGGCAAGTTTCAATCACAACAGTGCCCTTCACTAAAAATATATTTTATTTACAAAGAAGAATGATTGTGAACAGTAGCATTAACTTTCATAATTCTTTTCTTCAAGTGACATTGACAGACTCTTCATCCTTCATCACCTTGTACCAGGTTCAGATCCTGAATGTCTCTCACTGTCTGATACTTTATGTGACAGCTGACAATCTCTGCTTCCTTTTCAATGAGAACATTTGAAATTGACTGTTTTCTGATGACTCAATGACAGACATTTCATCATCCATGTTTTTTCCCAAACTGTGTCTGCGAATGAAAAATAGAATGATCTCTACAAATGACTAATTTCTCATTTATTTACAAAATTGAAACCCCAGACAGAAAATATGCTACTGAAATGCAAAGAACTTTCAGTATCTCAGTTTTTATGGTGAACCAGTGTCCCCTTTGGAGGCACTGAAAATAACATTGGTCTGAAAAGTACGGAGCAGCCAAAGCGCACTGAGAGAGCTGCCTGTGGTTATCATGTTATCCCTACTGCCCACTGGGACTGAGGAAAATCTTCAAATAAACATTTCAAGTTCTGTTTATTGCTTTATGGAGAAGTCTTCTCTTATTTAAAACATTTTTTTTGTTGTTGTTTTCCTTTTATGTGGTTCAGATCAGGCAAGAGGGAATAGTGAAGTACTGTGCCTTCCTGCTACCTACTAATCCCAAGTCACACAAAGCAATAAACTTTAAATAAGTCAGCACATGCGTATTCAAGGGTAGATACTCAAGAGAGAGGTAGGATATCCAATTGGCTGATTTATCATCCATGAGTGTAAGGCAGACTGGGATAAACAGCCTATGGATTATTGGCTTATCTATTGGATTTGTAGCCATATTAAATAGACAGGATTTTCATGTTTGCCAGGTACAACTAAAACAATAAACAATAGCTAAATGATAACCGTCCCTGAGCATGGAAGATGACTCAAGGAATAAAATCCTATGATGAGCAAACCTGCTGACTTGAATCTTATTTATAGAACCAACACTGGGGGTTGGGAGAGAGATCACACTTTTTAAAGCTGTGTTATTCCCTATGTAGCCTTGGCTGGCTAAAACTAGTTATATACAACCAGCTGGCATTGACTTCACAGAAATTCCCCTTTCTTCTCCACCCAGGGCTGATATTAAAGTGTGAACTGTTGTTCCCATTTCCCAAAGTTGTTCTGAGAACTCTACATGTGCTCTGTGACACGGAAAAAAACTACATTAGGACAAACAAACCCCATACACAGAGAGAAAAGCAGCAATGATTATTATAATAAATTAGTCTAAATTTTAAAAATGTTTCTTGTTTTTGGATGAAAATGGTAAACATAACACTGGCATGCTTACTCTGCTTTTGTGTGTACTTAAAAATTAAATAAAGGAAAACTTCATTCACTTAGAATGAAGCAAGATAAAGATAACACAAGACAAAGGTTTTTTTTTTTTTTTTTTTTTTTTTTTTTTTTTTTTTTTTTTTTTTTGCTTCTATGAAAACTCTGCCAGTATTTTATGAGACCCTGAAAGAAGGGACACCTGGGGTTAAAGTAAGAAAGTAAATGCCCTCCAAAATCAAATCAACAGTTGTTATGGACCTTGTTTTTCTGGCAAAGGGTCTGAGTAATGCACAGTGAAACTCATTTTTTAGGTATATAAATATTGTGGCCTAGGAGTTTTGAAAATGTAAATTGCCCCGTGGATGCTGTTTCCTTCGCAGCAATCAGGAAACCTTGTTCTAGCAGTGATGGGCATCAAAACACCTCCTCCCACAATACTCCTTTTCTGCCAAAAGAACTAGTTTAGACAGATTGTGTTTAAAACATGAAACTTGACAAGAGTGTTCTCAAATCTCCAAATGTCTGAGAAATCCAAGCTGAATCAAACTGAATGCCTGTTGTGTATTATGAATACTAGAGTACTATGCTTTGCTGATTACTAAAGTTAGTAGTATTTATTAACATCCACCGTCACCTGTTCTGGTGGTTTAAACACTGAGCATATGGCTAATGCTGGTGTCTGTTCACTGAGACTCCATCCACACTATTTAGCAGAATTCCAGGGAAAAGTATTGCCAAAAACAGAAAATCAAATTATCTTAATTATTTATATGCCCTATTGGTAATCACAAAGCCTTGTAATATGGTTATCTTTTTCCCGCGGATTTGTTATGTTAATCCCTTTAATTAAACCTTAAAGCCACAATATGCTGGCATTTAAAAAGCTACTGACTGAATCAAAGCCAGAGATTGTACCGAGAACAGATGATACTGTCCCATAGGCCCATTTCAGAATCCCAACTTCAGCTTTGAGAGGCCTGGGAAGGTTAAGGGGTTTACAGGATCATTACCTTGAGAATATAATGCTACTAAGGGGATTAAATAATACTTTCCATCCAGGGACAAAGACAAGAAAAGAGGTTTGGTTTCATTACTCTTTGTGACACTTGGATATTTTATCAATGACATCAACTTATGTTAGCTGTAATAGATTATTTTCTATTTGCTCAACTCAAGTAGTGAGCTTAAGGAAGTATACTGACACACAGTGACACACACCCACATCAACATGCACACACACAGATACACACACACACACACACACACACACACACACAAACTCTGTATTATAAGATAGGTTTCCCTAACCCATTCTAGGAGAGTTAAAGTCAAAATCCTAGTCATCAATGTAATGGCATGAAGGGTGAAAGGTTCAGATAGTTCATAATGGATTCTCATAATGTGATTAGCATTCACATGAGAACTAAATAACTACATTCACTGTTTGCCTAATTCTGTATAATAGCTCAGTGAGGTGGTCAGATCATCTGTAAGCCAGAAATAGAGTATAATTGGACAACACTTCTTACTCCATAGAAAATGTTTTTTCTTTTTCTTTTCTCTACTGAATATATTTTATTTACATTTCAAATGTTATTCCCTTTCCTGGTTTCTCCTCCATAACCCCTAACCCATCACCCCTCCCCCCTGCTTTTATGAGGGTGCCCCCATACCACTATGGCTTCCTTGTGCTGACATTCCCCTACACTGGTCCATTGAGCCTTAGCAGGACCAAGTCCTTTTTCTCCCATTGATGCTTAAGAAGGCCATCTTCTGCTACAAATGCACCTGGAGCCATGGGTCCATCCATGTATGACTTAGTCCCTGGGAGCTCTGGTTGGTTGGCATTGATGTTCTTATGGTATTGCAAACCCCTTCAGCTCCTTCAATTCTTTCTCTGACTCCTCTATTAAGGACTCTGTTCTCATTTCAATGATTGGCTGTGAGTCTCTCTATTTGTCAGGCTCTGTTAGTGTCTCTCAGGAAACAACTATATCAAGCTTCTGTCAGAACATACTTCTTGGAATCAGGAATATTATCTGTGTTTGATGGCTGTATATGGGCCAGTTCCCTAGGTAATATAGTCTCTGGATGACCTTTCCTTCAGTATCTGCTACAAACTTTGTTCCTGTATTTTCTCCTGAGAATATATTTTTCACCCTTCTAAAAAGGACTAAAGCATATGCATTTTGGTCATCATTCTTCATTAGCTGTATATGATCTATTGTATCTTGGGTATTATGAGCTTTTGGGCTAATAAATGTCCATTGATCAGTAAGTGTATACCATGGATATTTTTTTGTTGTTGGTGTTATTGTTTTGTGTGTTTTTTTTTTTTTACTGTGATTAGGTTACCTCACCCAAAATAATATTTTCTAGATCCATTCATTTGCCTAAGAATATAATATAGAAATTCAAGGTCCATACCTAAAAATAGTAAAAGCAATATACAGCAAACCAGTAGCCAACTAAAGGAAGAGAAACTTGAAGCAATCCCACTAAAATCTGGGACTATAAAAAAGATGCCCACTCTCTCCCTACATATTCAATACAGTACTCAAAGTCTTAGCCAGAGCAATTAGACCACAAAAGGAGGTAAAATGGATAGAAATTGTAAAGGAAGAAGTCAAAACACTACTATTTGCAGATGATGTTATTGTATACATAAATGACCACAAAACTTCCAGCAAAGAACTCCTACAGCTGATAAACAACATCAGCAAAGTGTCTAGTTATAAAAATAATTCAAACAAATCAATAGCCTTGCTCTACTCAAAGGATAAACAGGCTGAGAAAGAAATTGGGCAAATGACACCCTTTATAATAGTCACAAATAATATAACATATCTTGGTGTGACTTTAAAAATGCAAGTGAAAGATTTACATGACAAGGTCTTCAAATCTCTGAAGAAAAAATGAATAATATCTTAGATAATAGAACGTTCTCTGATGCTCATTGATTGGCAGAATTAATAGAGTAAAATGGCCATATTTCCAAAAGCAATCTACAGAGTCAGTGCAATCCCCATCAACATTCGAACCCATTTCTTCATAGAGTTAGAAGGAGCAATCTGCAAATATATTTGGAATAAGCAAAAACTCAGGATAGTGAAAACTATTCTCAATAATAAAAGAACTTCTGGGGGAACCACCATCTTTAACCTCAATTTGTACTACAGAACAGTAGTGATAAAAGCTGTATGGTATTGTTACTGAGACATAAAGGTAGAACAATGCAATAGACTTGAAGATCCAGAAATACACCATTCGCCTATGGTCACTTGATATTTGACAAAGAAAGACCCAGAAATTCATCATTCGCCTATGGTCACTTGATATTTGACAAAGAAAGATCCAGAAATACACCATTCGCCTATGGTCACTTGATATTTGACAAAGAAACTATTAACATTCAATGGAAAAATGATAGCATTTTTAACAAATGAAGCTTGTGTAACAGGCAGTCAGCATATAGAAGAATGCAAATCAATCCATTCTTATTGCCCTGTACAAAGCTCAAGTCCAGGTTGATCCACATAAACCAAGATACACTCAAACTAATAGAAGATAAAAGTGGGGAAGACTCTTAAATAAGTGGACACTGGGGGAAATTTTCTGAACATAACACCAAAGGCTTATGGTTTAAAGGGGCTAAGATCAAGTATATGCAAAGAACTCAAGAAGTTAAACTCCAGAGAAACAAATAACCCTATTTAAAATGATGTACAGAGCTAAACAAAGAATTCACAACTGAGGTATATAGAATGGCTGAGAAGTATTTAAAGAAAATTTCAAAATCCCAAGTGATTAGGGAAATGCAAATCAAAACAACCCTGAAATTTCACCTCACACCAGTCAGAATGGCTAAGATCAAAAAATCAGGTGACAGCAGATGATGTCAAGGATATAAAAAAGTAGAAACTCCTCAGTTGTTGGTGGGATTGCAGGCTGGTACAATCACTCTCGAAACCAGTATCCAGGTTCATCAGAAAATTACACATAATGCTAACTGAGGACTCAGCTATACCACTCCTGGGTATATACCTAAAATATGCTCTAAGGCACAAAAAGGATACATGCTCCAAAATGTTCATAGCAGCCTTATTTATAATAGCCAGAAGCTGGAAAGAACCCAGATGTCCTTCGACAGAGGAATGCATACAGAAAATGTGGTACATTTACAAAATGGAGCACTGCTCAGCTATTAAAACAATGACTTCATGGAATCCATAGATTTGTGTTCCAGAAAACTAAAATGTAAAGACCTTAATTAAATTAAATATTAAATAATTCTAAATGTACTTGACATGAGACAAAACTTTGAGGGAACAACTTACACTGGAATATAAGAATAGAAGCAAATGTATTAAAATATATTATAACTTAGATTTGTTCAAAAAAACACCATCAGAGTATCGTATTATAATAATATATTAATATGATTAACAAATTTTAGTACAATTCCCTCAAATGCATTCAGGTATTTAGCATTCAATTGCAGCAAATCAGTATTGAAAAATCATATACAGGTTGAATTTTTCTGGGTGCTACCAATTTCATATTCTGTTTAGTTATGTTAATTGCTTTTAAATTGCAGTGAACAATTGTTACTATGGCCATAACAACGTTTTAGAGAAGGTGCTTAATTTGTGGTTTACTTACGGTTTCAGAGAACGTATCCATAGCCACAGTGACAGGGAGGATGGCAGCAGGTAACCTGGCATGGCACTGGAGCAGTAGCTGAAAAGTCTGTATCTTACTTGCAAGTTGGAGGCAGAGAGAGGGATATAGAAAGAGAAATCTGGAGAGAGAGAGTGAGTGAGTGAGTGAGAGAGAGAGAGAGAGAGAGAGAGAGAGAGAGAGAGAGAGAGAGCAAGAATGAGAGAGAGAGAGAGAGAGAGAGAAAGCAAGAATGAGAGAGAGAGAGAAAGCAAGAATGAGAGAGAGAGAGAGAGAGAAAGCAAGAATGAGAGAGAGAGAGAGAGAGAGAGAGAGAGAGAGAGAGAGAGAGAGAGAGAGAGAGAGAGAGAGAGAGAGAGTATGCTTGAGGTAAATTTTTGAAACATCAAAGCCCATTACAAGTGATATCTCTTCTCCAAAAGGCCACATTTTCCAAGTGATTTTACAAAATAAAGTCTGAGAATTTAAGCACGTGGCCTGTGGGACCACTCTAATGCCAAGTACCTCATTAGTTTACTTTGTTTTTATCCCATCCATTTCTGAGATCCTTAAGGTCAGTGTTTATTGCTATATAACTAAAGTACCACATGAATCCTCCTAATACAAGTTTAGTCAAACTTTTTTCCTTAAACACACTTAACAGTTCATCGCATAGCTCTCAAGATTTTTTTTTCTGATAACTTTTATATGTTTAAACATCTCAGTATACATTTCTGAGTTCATCTCTCAAATTGCTTTTCTAGTCCAAGAAAAACATACTTCTATTTCAAGTACAGGTATGGCTGGTGATCTATATACTTCATCACAAGATTCTGTATATTCATGTGAAGTAAGCAGGGATTAATGCATAGTGTATGTCATGCATATTTGGAAACAATATTAAAGTGTGGTGATTTAACCACAATAAAGACAGAAAAAAATAATACAAGCTTTATGTATGTAAATTTGGTAGGGGAGACAAATGTCCTTTCCCTCACAGACCACTGGGTAAAACAGGATCACTAAACATATTGGGGTTTCTACTCTATGGAGGAAATAAAATACCTCTTTCCCCACACAGATGGCTAGGAATGGGTTTTGCTAATGGCCTGGTGACCTTTATTTTATCTGGAGAGGCAGACCTCACCAACCCTTTGCTATAGAAGCAGACATCACCCAAGGTCCTCAGAATTAATTTTCCAGACACTTTTCTCCCTAGACCATTACCCTTCCTTAGAGGAGGTGTTGTGTGGATTGTATGACCTGTTGATTTCTATGCTGTATCAGAGATGACATTAGATTCCATGGCTTTTAGCTATAGATCCCAACCTCATAGCTACATGAAGGTCTTGAAGGAATTTCTGTGTAATTATTTAAACTTTAATCTAGAGCTTGGACTTTACTGACAGTTACCAGAAAACCAGTTACAAAATTGTAGCATGTTTTAAATGTGCTGAAAATGATGTAGGAGGCATTAGGTTATCTAAATCTGATCCAGCATGACAAAGTCAATCTGAACTTGGCTTTCATTTCATCTCTTCACAGGCTCTCTTTTCTACTTGGATACCTGCCCAGTGTACATCATGCATTAGATAGATACCATCAGAATTGCATCTATTATGATAGATCTAGTAAAATGAATCCATTTGTCGTAGAAGTGAAATTTGAAGCAAAGAACTGAAACTATTCTACTAATATTTTCAATGTACCATTTATCTATATGTTGTAGAAATAATAAAACAATCACTGCATGCGCAAACTAAAAATAACATTGGAGTTCTTTGGGCTGCACATGAAATTTTATTTAAACCCCAAATTACTGAAAATAGGAATTAGAGGCTAGTAAAGCCCCAAAAGTTGAACCTGTATTATATAAGAACAGCAAATTGTAATGAGTCCATTTCAAGGTCAGGTATTTTTTTCCTTATTGCTTTATTTTTTTTTTAAAAAAAAGAGGGATACATTTATAGATTGTTAAAGGCATTTTTGCATACATATGAATACTTCTGTCATTACTTTATTCTTTTAGAGATTTGATAGAATGAATAGAAATCCCATTAGTTACCATAAGCATGAAGTACATGTAGGACAGTATGTAACATGGAAACAGATTTCTTCTTGGGTATACATTAAGCATAATGATCTGTGAATACCAAAAAGTGCCACAAGGCTATAATTTTAGCTCTTGGATTATTAATGATTTGAGGTCCAGTTGTACCACTCTCTGAGAGGGTGCTATACATTTATTTTTTTTTCCCTAGAAAGGATTGAAGCTTTCTTTTTCTTTTCTTTTTTCTTTCTTTTTTTTTTTTTTTTTTTGTTGGCCTTTGTTTTTCTTGAGCTTCATATAGTCTGTGAGTTGTTTCTGTGATGTTCAAAGCTTTCTGGGGTTAATATCAAATTATCAGTTACTGCATATTATGTCTGTTCTTTTGTGACTGGGTTACCTCACTTAGGATGACATTCTCTAGATGCATCCATTTTTTTAGGGATTTCATAAAGTCATTGTTTCTGATGGCTGAGTAGTACTCCATTGTGCAAATATACTACAATTTTTGTATCCATTCATCTACTGAAAAACATCTGGGTTATTTCCAGCTTATGACTATTATAAATAGGTCTGCTCTGAAAATTCTGGTTCATGTGTCTTTGTTTTATGTTGGATCGTCTCTGGGGTATATGCCCAGAAGTGGAATAACTGGGTCTTCAGGTAGTACTATGTCTAGTTTTCTGAGGAACTTCCAGACTGATTTTCAGAGTGGTTGTACAAGTTTACAGCCCCAACAACAGTGGAGAAGTGTTCCTCTTTCTCCACATCCTCGCCATCATCTGCTGTCATCTGAATTTTTGATCATAGCCATTCTGACTGGTGTGAGGTGGATTCTCAGAGTTGTTTTGATTTGCATTTCCCTGATGACTAAGGATGCCGAGTACTTCTTAGATGCTTCTCAGCCATTCAATATTTCTCATTTGAGAACCTATTTTTTGGCTCTGTACCTCATTTGTAATAGGGTTGTTTGATTCTCTGGTGTCTAACTTCTTGAGTTCTTTGTATACCTTGGATATTAGGCATCTATCAGATGTGGGAGGTCAGGGTTTTTAATGAACTTTTAATATATTAAGTTAATAATGGAGATCTATTTTATATCTATCAAAAATTAACTTGTTTCATAAAAATTTCATATATAGTCATGTAATATTGGTAGTGAGATTTTTTTCTGGAGTAGTTTTAGTTTCAGACAAAAATTAAATTTATATCCCCTAATAAAAAAAGATTTACTTGATTTCATTTGTTTAAAAACTTAAGAGACATGAATATTGTAGGCATACAGAAGAATAACTGGTTAAAATGCTGTTTTTTAATAAATGAGATTTTTATTTAATCTTAACAAATAAGTGCTGCATTCTGATTAATGCTTGGGGAAATCGATTAAATGAAGTAGACTAACCACAAGTGTGAAGGGAACAGAACAGCCCCATTAGGGCTACTTCATGAAGCTCACCATGAGACACATTGCCTCTTTACCAAATGTTGGCACTTCATGGGATTTCAATTGAATTTTGTAAAGAGGAATTTACAGAGGCTCATGCTCAACCTCACTGTAGGTTAACTGGACTTGAGGTTCATTGGAAGTAGCTTGAGAGGACAGTAGCAAGTTTAATGTGATCAAAAACCTGAAATGCATAAAATGATTCAAACACTATTTCTTAAATTAAAATAAAAATTAATGACTAAATGATTTGTTAGATGGAATCAGCAGAATGTCCCCCAACCCAAGAAAATTGACAACTTGAAACAGAGTGAGTGGGAGGCATTCTGACTAATGAGGAGATTTGAAACTATCTAAAGTGTATGAGAAACCTAAATCCTTGACTGCAATTCTGTCCAATTATAAAGAAAATATGGTAGATGAATCATTGAAGATCAAGGTTGGAAGTTTGCTGAATCTGTTTAAGGACATTAAGCCACTCATTTTAAGAAACTATTTGAAACAAAGGGTTAGTACAGAAGTAATCATTCTAGGAATAGCCAAATAAAACTATTGAGTATCAAATGCAGATTAAAATTCTTAAAAATCTTAGATGACCCAGTTTCTTCAAAAGAAAAATAACTAATTACAACAAATAAATAAAACATCTACACTTTAATGTATCAAAGGCATTCAGGAAAATTCTGTTGGCATCGGAAAGCCAGAAAACAATGACACACTGCTAAGCAACCTAACAGAGAGAGAGGCAGTAGTGAGGGGACTTGTCCAAGCAAGGAGAACGAGAAGAGTATACACATGTGAGAAGTCTAAAAGAAATAAGAGATAAAGCCCAGTGGGGTGGATGACACCCAGTGGCTCAGGCAGTACTAAAATCAGAAAGTGTGTGTTGGAGAGATGTGTGAAAAAGAAAAGCAGAATAGTTGGTGCTCTGTGCAGCAAGGTATAACTGTTGTGTAGAGGGTAGGTATGAACAGCCTGACGTGAATAGCCTGCACTGCCACCTGGCCTGCACTACCACATGAGGTGTTGCTGATGTCCCTGTCCATGCTGCTGCCAATTCTCAGTCCATGTCCCTGTAGCAACAGGGGTCTATGTCAGTGACTGTGGCACATGTTACTACGAAAAGACATTTCTGGTATGGGTTGCCACATGGGGCTTTATACCTCATCCACCGGGGCATGCAGGAGAGATGGCTCCATCCTACACCTAGGTATGTAGAAGAGCTGGCCATGGTGCCATCAGTGTCAGAGAGCTGACCTTGACATTGCGACCAAGAAATAACCTGTCTAGACCACTGTAAGCAGGAGAGCCGGCCTAGACCTTCACCTCATCAAAGAGAGAGAGAGAGCTGAGTTTGGCTGCATGGGATGAGGAATACCAGCAGGCTGACCTAATCAGCCACCATTCAGGCCCAGATAGAGGGCTTTAAGCTGGCCCACACCAACAACTACACTATCTAAGAACTGCTAGAGTTCATGGAATAACTGCTATGAAACCGAAGCTGTAGAATCTCTATGCTATAAGTCAACCCCAGGATGTTTGACAGGGGTCACGGTCAAGATTCAATATTGATAGTGTAGGAAAACTCAGAGGCCTTGAACAGTACCAATGACTAGCTGTAATGGACATTTGAAAATAAAACTCTTTAGGCAAAAGGCTACACTATGTGACACACTGACTTATTACAGATTCCATAGTGAGGTTTGGTTTGGATTGATTTGGCTTGCCTTTGCTTTGCTTTGTTTTGTGGGCAAGATGGCAAGGGGCTTATATGAAGGGGCATTAGATGAGTGAGGTTGGGGCACATTATATGAAACTCACAAAGAATCAATTAAAAAGTTTAAAAAAAACCCCTGAGATTATTGTGGTTAGATAAATATGGATTCTCTAGTTTCCTTTGCTTTCTACTGTTCTTCATATTACGCATTTCTATTATTCTCTGATGAATTAAAAAGCAAGATATTATAGTAGATGATTATAAGAGAATTAAATAGCTTGGGGTTGGTTTAGGAAGCTTTTATTTGAACCATGTCCAGTATTACAATGAAAGAGGTTAGAACACCTAACATGTGCTAGAATTACATGCAGGATTATGATAGTCAACTGTAAGAAATAGAAAACTATATTGTGTGACTGGGTGTATATGTATTTTCTGATTCTCACTTCAAATGGTATAGAAATAATGTATCCTTATGAATAGAAATCATCTATCTCATATCTAATGTCATGGTACAATATTTTGAATTGACACCAATTATCAAGCAGTATGGTTGGCTGTTTATAAGCATTTGTTGGCACCATCTACTTGCCTGGCCATAGAGAATAAGCACAGGCTAATATTTCAATGACTATATCATCAAAATATATTCTTCACTGATTGCTATCTGGACAGAACTTTTTGTAAAGCATAATGTTCTTACAAGTTTTTCTGATCTTACACAGAATACACACACACACACACAGAGAGAGAGAGAGAGAGACACACACACAAACACATGAAAGCCTCTTCCATTCCTGTATGCCATCTGGCATGCAATTATGACATTTCTATCAGATTGAGAAAAGACCATCATTTCTTTCATAAATATTTGTACCATCTGCTTCATTTGTTGGCAACATCCAAGAGTGTGAATCCATTAGAGCTAATCCCAGATAAATTCTCTCAAGGCTAACCAACACTTTTTACATCTTCTCTTCACCAAGAGATTTCACAATATGTTTCAGTACGTTCATCTACTGTAGCTGCTTGATACTACACATATTTAACCTGATTTCATGCTCTGTACACATCCAAGGATAACTTTGAATATACTCCAATATACTTTTAGTTGAAGTCTTTTCTGGTTGATTTTCTCAACTTGCAAGAATTCTGAATCACCAATGTGATGAGCCTCTTGGTATGCCTTTATAAAATTGTCTGGTTAGGTTAACTGAGACAGGAATACCCCTTAGCTATGGGCATCAGCATCCCATGGACGGAAAAAGGTTTACATAATAGCACTTATCATTCTCTGGTTCTTGAGTATGATTGCAATGTGACTACCACCTCAAACCCTACTGGTATCACTTAATGGTCATGCTTGAGTACATTATCAAACTGTGAGTCAAAAAAGTAAGTTGCTATTGGCATGTATTTTGCAACAACTGGAACAGTAACTGAACTGAAGTCATAATAAAATATCAGATATTAAATCCGATGCTTTAACTCCTGTAGCATCACAGGACAAACTCTCTGCCCTTTGCAGTTTAAACATACTCTGTTTATAATTCATTCACTATATTTATTGATGACCAGATAGAGGAATTACAGTAGATACTTATTGGAATAGTTTGGAGTGGTAAGAAACTTTCTGAATCATCTCCAAGTTTGCAATGGGAACATGTTAGTCTTTAAGGAAGAGCCTTGGTCTACCTTATGAGATGGAAGGGCAAGGGTTGATAATATACTTTAGTTATGTAAACAAACAGATTTTAAAATTTGTTGTTTCTTAGTTGTTAAATATTTTGTAATAGGTATTGACCATAAAGAAAGTTTGTAAAACTTACTAGTTCATAAAGAGTTATAATTATTCTATTCTTTGAAAGTGTTCAATGGGTTAATATTTCATAAATATATTATTTATAAGAATAAAATGAAATAGTCAATATCATTTTCTCCTGTAACTAAGATATGAGTAAACACTAAGTAATATGTCATGAAAACTGTGATAAACTTATTAATTTATCACCTAAGCTTATTATTTTAAATGTAAAGAATAAATAAATAGAAGTGCTCAGAATGACAAATCTGATGATGGGAGAATTTGAAAGTTGACATGGCACACTATTTGAAAGTACCTGTTCTCTCTAATTGTAATATAGCATCTTATCTTTTAAAAGTAACTTTTAGGTCCTCAATATGCATGCTGTTTCACAGAGCCATGGAAAAGCAAGCTGGTAGTGGGGTGATCTTATTGTCTGACTGTTTGACCGTCTGCATGTACGTCAGAGTTTCGTGCTACAGTGTATCGGTTTCTACTTTCTGGGGACTATAAAATTCTTTTTATCAACTAAATTAATATAGATTTCCTAAATGCCGCCAGTAGACCTCTAGAATTTACTAAACACTATCTTATCTTGTCTCAACAGACAGTAAGATGGATACTATCAAAATTAGCAAATCTCACTATGATGCCTTCTTTTTGTCTCTCTCAGCAAATTGAACATCATGGAAGATGCAAACCAAGAAGCATTTCACAGTTATGCAAGGAAGCTCCTCTCATAATCCTTTGAGTTCTATGTGTACTACCTCCAAAAAAAATCATGCATCCTGCATGGGTCTTACTTCTCAATGTGTCTTGCCTGAGCACCTCTGTCTTTCTTAGCAAAACTCCATGTGAATCTTTATCAGCTGACATCACTCTGCCAATTAGCCCAAATCTACAGAAGCAGCTAGGAGTCTGATAGAGTTGTCTCCTGAGAGGCTCTTCTAGATTATGACAAATACAAAGGCTGCTCACAGACAACCATTGGACTAAGAATGGGGTCGCCAATGGAGGAGTTAGAGAAAGGACTGAAGGAGCTAAAGGGGTTTGCTACCCCATAATAACAACAGTACCAACCAATGAGAGCTCCAAGGGAGTAAACCACTATCCCAGGAGCACACATGGATGGACCATGGCTCCCGCTGCATATGTAGCAGAGGATGGACTTGGGTATCAATGGGAGGATAAGCCCTTGGTCCTACCAAGGCTTCATGCTCCAGGGTAGGTGAATGTCAGTTCAGGGAGGACAGAGCAAGAAGGTGTGTGAGGGGCACCCTCATAAAAGCAGGGGAGGAGGCGAATGGGATAGATAGTTATGGAGAGGAAATCAGGAAAGGAAGTTGCAAGCACATCACCAGAAGATTTTTGGTGCATTTCTATCTATGGAGTCTCAAGAAATGGAGCGCAACTATTCAGTGTTAAGGGGGACCAGTACATGTGTGTCCCTAGCAAAGAATCATTCATCATCATGTCTTCTCAAGTGCATGCTTCAGCAAACAGCCTTTTGCCTATGTCTACTTCAA
Organism: Micromys minutus; assembly: GCF_963924665.1. Classification (NCBI taxonomy): domain Eukaryota; kingdom Metazoa; phylum Chordata; class Mammalia; order Rodentia; family Muridae; genus Micromys; species Micromys minutus. Next base: position 46,600,571 of record NC_137984.1, on the reverse strand, counting down.
TGAAATATTCCTTCCTGTGTTTGCCCCAGCCAAACATCTTTCAATAGAACTGACTTTCCAAAGAACTCTTAATTTTCACTTCAGTGTTGCAATGCAGCTGGGATTGTCCTTGAGTTTGCAATACTAACATCTCAATCTCAGTAGTAAGTACAGTTACGATAAACATATCCCATCAGGTCTGACTAAATTTTCAGTGATTTTTAAAAACTATATTATTTATTTTTGTGTACTCATGTGCACATACATGTGTGTTTTTAAGTAGAGGTGTATGAGTTCCTCTGTACATGTATATAAATCATAAGTCCATACTTCTGATATGGAACCTGGAATTGTGAAGTTTGGTAGCATTTGACAACTCGTTATATAAATTTTAAAGTACATAACTATAAAGTCACAATATTGGAGATCTTGGTACTTACTACAATGAAGTTTGTGGGGTTATGTTTATGACTGATGGACTCAACTTTTAGAGTAGATAAAAATTTTATTTTGATTTCATTAATGTCTACTTTGACAAAGAAAATATAAAACAATTATTTCTTTTCAGACGAAGAAAATGAAGCTACTTTGCTAATTGGATACACACTAAAAATAGCAAATCATCAGAATAAATCATCTCATTACAGTCACCTTAAGCTAGGGATGTTTAGGATAGAACAAATTGTGGTGATTTTTGACACCAAATGTTTTTCTGCCACAATATTTTATCAGGTATCCAATAACAACAGAACCTTTGACTCTATGGATGAAAAAAAATCACATAACAAAGAGAGAGTAATTTTTTTCTTAAAAGCAACCATTTCTTAAAGGATTGTGGGGTGTGATTATGGAAATGTATTTTTCTTTGATTTTCTAGCTCTCACCATGAATGAGAATCTTTCAACATTAGTATAAAGGACTTCAGGCTGCGGAAGGCAACAGAACCAGAATGTGGGACAAGGATTGAGAATGTTAGGCTGTTAGGACAGGTTGTCAGACTTTATGGGGCAATAATACAGGTTAGATTCAACAGAGAAAGACACAATGAGAACAGAAATGTGATATTCAGTGGAAATAGGGCAGAAGGACTGAGGTAGCAGAGAAACATTCACAACTGGTTCAGAAAGATCAGAAACTAAGGAAATGAAGGTTGTAAGAGACTAGAATAAAATAGAAATAAATATTTAGTGTCAGGACTCATTTTGAAACGCAAAAGAAACTATCGGGAATGTTTTGCCAAAAATTATTGCTAGTTGAAAGCCACAAGATAAATACAGAGAATATCCACGAAATAAAAGTTTTTAAAAAGAAGCCATATTAAAAATACTATTTCCATGTTGCGTTTTGTTTTGCATGTACTTTACGCTCATTGTAACTATTAGGTTTTCAATGCATACTGTCAAGCCCTTGAAAAAATCAAGTACTGACTAAAAAATATATTCACTTAGTTTTATGTAAAATTATTTTAATATCTGAAAAAACAGTACTGACAAAAATGTATAATTTTAAGCAAAAAAATGTTTAAAATCTGTACATTTATCTTTGTTTTGTAAAATAAAGTTGTTTTAAAAAATAAAAAAAAATATATATATATATACTACCTAAGAATGAAACAGTATGCTGTGTTTATTAAGGAGGAAAACAGAGGCTTTGAAAAAAAGATTGCTACACCAGAGAGCGGTTCAAACACTTGATGCAGGCATCTTTAAAGAATGAGAAGTAGAAACCCGAATGTGGGTGAAATATTGGAGTGTTTTCTGTGGAAGTACCCATTCCAATAATTTCTCCTAGACAAGAACTCAAATTCATGTGTAACTGCAAAAATTTTATCCATGAAAATATAGTCACAGAAGGAAATTTACTTAAATTGTGCGTACAGTCTAAATAGAAACATTTTATTCTAATTTATACTTATGAAGAATTTAAAAAAATTATTTTCTTGAAATAAGACTTCTTTACATCATGTCCTTTTACTTTGAAGCACCATAAACATAAAAATACATGTAAAATAATCAATAAATATAATTACTAAGTAAATGAAATACTTTTTAATTTATACATTGGTAAGCTTTCCTTATATCAGCCTCCAGATTGAAATTTATAGTATATATTGAAGTAACTACACCTTACAATCTGGCCTAAAGTAATTTAAGAATTACAAATTGTTAAGTAATAGTAACTAAGTATACATACCGTTTCTAGAAGATATTTACGGAAAACAATAAGGAACAATTTAAGCTCACTTAATTTTCTTTAATTTTATTTTAAATATTCTGCTTACATGGGTATTTGGAAAGTTCGATAGTTACATCAAAATACAATACATCAGATGCTTTACAAATAATATATAGTTCTTAAGTTTCTGTAGTTCTAGAAAGTGAAAATCAAGTCTAGCATGAGCTCTTTATCTTCTTATTGACTGACAACTTTTTGTGTCTTCAGGTGACTGAAAAATTGAGATCTATTGTCTTTTGAATTTAAAAAGTGTAAAAAAAAATCCCTGAAAAAGATGAAATCAAGTCTTTACTATTATATTCCCTTAATATATCCCCTGTCCATTTAGAGATATTTAAAAATACACACTGTTTCGAGTTTGTGTCCCTGCCCCAGCGTGGTCTTCCTCATTTGAATTTGTGTACCTGACTCTGCATGGTTTTAGCTTTCTTGTTATCCCAGGGCTTAGAAGACATGCAGAACCACAATGTTCCTTTTCATGAATGGACAATCCTAGGATTGTATACTAAATACAAAAGGTAGTATTTTTCTTTCAGCTAACAAGTAATTTTTTGATAATTCTAGAAACAGGTATTGCATGTGATGTTATCTTGTGTATAGATGACGAAGTTCTGGCAGTTATTTCATGCTGACCCATAATTGATCCTGTCTGAAAGAAAGGCAGCGAAAATGGAGAAGAGGCTGAGGAAAAAGATGTCCAGTAACAAGACCAATCTCTTATCCAGCTCCCTGACGCCATCACTGAGGCTGTCTAGTGCCCACAAAAAAAGAGACTTATCATGATTGCTCTCCTAAAGACCCAACAAGCAGCTGAAAGATCAGATGCAAACATTTACACCCACCCAATAGACAGAAGCTGCTGACCCCTGTGGTTAAATTAGAGAAAAGCTGGAAAAAGCTGAAGATGAGAGTGACTCTCTAGACAGAACAGCAGTCTCAATAACCTGGACCCCTGAGATCTTTCAGACACTGGACCACCAACCAGGCAACATACATCTGTTGATATGAAGTCCCCAACACATGTAGAGTAGTGGACTGCTAAGTCTGGGTTCAGTCAGGGAAGATGCACCTAACCCTCAGAAGACTGGAGGCCCCGGAGTGGAGAGGTCTGATGGGGTGGGTAGTTGGGGGCTGGAAACATTCTAATAGAGATGGGGGAGGAGGGATGGGATGTGGAATAGTCAGAGGGTGGAGGCTGACCTCGGAGATGGATAAGATCTGGAGAGTGAACAAAAAAATTAAATAAAATTAAAAATAAAAGTTAATCGTAGTGTCTAACAAAGAATGACACTAGAGTGTCTCCATGGTCATTAGACTAGCACATTTCAGGTGTAAAGAAACTGCCTCAGTTCACCCATAAACTCACTTAGAAGACTGGAGAAAACATTTGAGGAGGAAAGAAAGACAATGGCTTTTGTTTCTCTTTGTAAAGGGCACATGCCTTCATCTTATCCTTCTCTGCCTGTGCTCAGTGGATGGTCTCAGATGTCAATAAGATCACATGGAGGATCACAGCTTCATCTCTTTACAGTGGACAAAAAACCATTCTCAGAGGTGTCTCAGCATGAAGTCTCAACTGTCTTCATGAATTCTTCAACCTCTGTCATATATAAGATGCATGTTAACCGAAATATTCACAAGAGTTACCTGAAAGACCCATTATTCAAATAACTAATATCTGATATACAGATAACGAGGTACTTATTTACTTGGTTATTTACTCGGTGCTGTATTTATTATGAAGGATGGGTATATACAATTACTATTGTAAAGTGTAATGGATGCTTTGTATGCATAAATGTTCAGAGACAGAGCGTCATATTGAAAGAAAAGTTGGATCTTTTCAAAACTCTAGAAGGCATTTCCTTCAACTTCCATTCCTTTTTCTCCATTTGCATGATTAAAATTAGACTTTAATCATTAGCCATGTTTGCCTTGTGGCAAAATATATGCATGTAATCCACTATTATATGTGATTATCTGGCTTTCAGCAAATAGTTTTTAATGTGAGAGCTTAACATTTTCTCAGTGACAGTTAGAACTAACTATGTCATGTCACAGACTCTACTCATCACTGGACAATATTACCTGTTTATTTTGTGTCCTTTCCACATCAGCAATGAATTAAAAAGTATGTTTTAAGTAAATACACTTAACATGATCAGCTTAAAGTTCTCTTATTAAAGCCACATCTGCAATGAATTAGTGTTATTTCATTTTAACTATCAACTTGATACAACCTTGGAAAGAGGGTCTTGTTGACAAATTATCCAGATCTTGTTGTCCTAGTGACAGTTCTGTAGGGGTCTGTCTTGATTTCCAATTTATACAGAAAGACATTTCCACTGAGCATAATACCTGTCCCTAGTAGGGGCATTCTTGAAAATATAAATATGAAGAGAGAAGTAGCTGTGACCATGAACACAAGGACTGGGCATTTAGTCTTTATCTGCCATTGATGATGGGTGGAATCCTGAAAGCTTTTGCCTTGACTTAAACAGTGACAGACTATAACTTGGATGTATAAGCCAAATAAAATGATTCTTCCATTAAGTTTCTATTGGATAAGATACCTTAAAAGCCACAGAAATTTGCTAGGAGTCTACAGGGATAAGAAATTTTCCTTAGCCTGAGTAATGGCATTTTGCATAGATCTAGGCCTAGGCTTCTGTTTCCCATGAAAAAGGTCTTTCTCCATATCTCTCTGTGGTCAGGTAGTTAGCTGAGTAGAATGGTCAATCATGCAACAAATTCTGCTCAGCAGAACATTCTGTTGCACCTGCGAAGTCCCCCACCCCATGCAATTCCCCCTGTTTTCATTAAAAGAAATTGTTTAGGAGCATAATAAACGCAAGCTTGGTCAGCTCTTCCGACTTGCTCTTCTTGTCCTTGTCTCTTGTCCTCAATTTGTCTGTCCCCCACTTTGGTCTAAGTTAAAGACCCCATGGGCAGGGGCAGAAGTTAACAAAGAATAACAATTACATTAGGTTCATGTCAAGTAAATATAACCATTGTTGATGATTTGATAGAGGTGATAATTTATATGGAATACAATCAGAAAGGTGTTGGAAAAGCTAGAAATGCAGGCAACCGGGACAAGGATTGCAAACTGAAAATGGCTCCTTTGAATAGGCATCACTGAGATGATTATTTCACTGATCTGAAATCTCTCAAGATAAAGAAATCTACTTCATTATAAAGAAGTTTTGAAACTATCCGCAGGATCTCAACCTCAAATAAAAGTTGATTCAAGAAATGTTAAGTGTCTTTTTTGTGTGTGTGTGTATCAGGTATTTTCCACATTCAGATTGCCATGAGTGATATTTCAAATCCTACAAGTGCAATTCAGAGAAGAATATGTTTCTACGGGATCCTGAGATAACACACACAGACACACAGACACACACACACACACACACACATACTGACACACAGACACACACACACACACACACACACACACTTTCTTCTTTAATGTCAATTATGCTGCAGAACATATATAAGGGATTTATATGTTATAATAATAGCTCCAGTTCTGGACCTGAGATTAAGCTGGGGGTTCAGCTTAGAAGCTCTGTCTAGAACTGCACCATGCTTTAGGGGGAAATGGTTTAGAACATTTTTCTGCAGATTCACTCTTTATGGTTCCTGAGTAGAACCACTGCCGTCCTTGATCTTTAATAATGAAATAAAAATTATAAAATACTATGAAATAATACAGGGTAACAGCATTTAAAATTTTTAATTTGTAAAATAGAAAAATGTGTTCAATAACTCATGAACAGTTGTATCAGATTGATAATAGTGTAATTCCTCTTTACCTATTAGGCAAAATCATATAGTAAGAAAGTTGAATAATTTAAAAATTAATTAAAAAATTAGACAGTAATTTTAGGATATATGACTTTCTAAACAAATAACTTTCTTTTTGTATAAAAAGAAGTTGAATTCTGGGAATCTTCTTGTAGAACCTAAAAGTATTTTTGCAACATCTTAGCCGCATGCCTGCGAAGTATGCACTTTTTCTGGCTACAGGGAATTTGCCTGTGAATTCAGAGCCATTCTGTAATTCATTCAGTAAATATCATGAAATCATAAAAATCAACAGATTCATCAATGGCAAAAACCTAGAAATTTAGGCATTTTATGAGATACTTGAGCTATTTCTCCACTATTTTTTAATCATCATTTAATGCTGGAATTTTACACTTCAGATATAGACTCATTTTGAGGAGAAATTATAAATTGTTAAGGAACAATAATTAAAACATTAGTTTTGTGTTGTTCCAAGCAAATGACACCATTTTTTTTCCACAGTGGACTTGGGAAATGAGCTCTTCGTGGAAGCACACTCATCTTGGTGGAACCCAGCAATTGCCACGGATCACCTCAGTGTCACAGCAGGTTCCAGAAATTATTATTGTATTAAGTTAGCATTCTGAAAAGTTGAGGGATGCTTTACATGCATTGAGATTGCACACATAAAGTGATTTGAAAGCATTTTCTACTTCAAAACCATCAAAGAAAATGGAAGAATTTTTCCAGTCTTATCTTTATTATCAAATGCCTAAGGATGAATAAATCAATGGCAGATGAAGAGATGCTAATTATAAATGCACTTTATGGTGACATTTTGTTTCCCACACAAAGACATTATTTAATGCAGTATAATATCATTCAGCAAAGCTACTTTGTTGAGATCTAATTTTAGAAACTCTCATTCACTTTCTAAAAAATCAAAATGGTATAAAATATATTAATATTTAGTAAGTGTACTATTATGCAATGACTGCTTTATTGTTAATTTTTGTTAGTGCTATGATTAAATTATTTAATACTGTGTTAAAATTAATCAACACAGAAATTTTTGTAGCAGAAGAATTTTTAAATTATATATATATATATATATATATGTGTGTGTGTGTGTGTGTGTGTGTGTGTATATATATATATATTGTCATGGTGAAATGGTTTTCATGTTGACAGTTCTTTAGGAATACTTCAGATTCATTAAATACAGTCTATAAAATAGATTTTATGCAACACAATATAAAGTGTCTCATCATATTTTACCATTTGTAGCAATGATGTTGATAATTATTCATGATGATTTACAAAATGTATTTAAAAATAGATTCCATTTAGTCACTTTCTTGGAGATAAATTTAAAAGAAGTAAGACAAGAATCACAATTTCATGAAAATTTATACACAGTGTCTCATATCATCTCAGTGAGATTGTAATAATTTATGCCTGTAAAATAGTGTAGTTACCCTTTTGCAAGTTCACATTTCAAAACTATATTTCCAGTATAAACTATTGGATTAATAATTAGATAAAGTAAGCTATAATGAAAACCTCACATTGGCATTTTATAGATCAAACATTTAATAAGGACTAAGAAAAATAGAATTCCAAGGTATTATATTAATTTTTATTGTATTGATAAAAAGTAATATCACCTATTTCTTGTAAGTTGTATGTATAAATAGTGGTACTGGGCAGAAAAAGAAGCTGTTAAAAAATAGGTAATGTTACTTTTCATAAGAATGTACATTTGAAAATCTGAATTGCTTGAAATATGTAAACTAGATAAGATGTACTTAGGTTTGGTCAAGACCAATTCTGTCCAATGCTCACAATCATATGTGGACTTGTTAGAAGGTGGACTCATAACCTGCTTGACATCTGAAGCAGTTGGGGGAGGTTAATCAGAGGAAAGCTATAGTCAAGGCATTATCTAGTGAGACTGGTGCTGCTGGGGAAAATGGCCAAAGACACACAATAAAGAAAGGAAGAAGGGATTTCCAAAGACTCTAGTTACAGGGATATATTTTTGAACCCAGATCCTAAGAGTGGGACTAGTTCAGATTCTGGCAAATATCCTAAGAATGTAGCTTTCAGTTTACACATAATAATGACAACAATAACATCAAAATGAAGAAATAAGTAAAGGTGCTTATGTTTCTGGAACACACACACACACACACACACACACATATATTATATATATATATATATATATATATATATATATATATATATATATATATATATAATTTTGATTTTATGTGGTGAGTTTGAGACATGTATCCCTGTCTGACAAAAGACTCACTATGGTATTTCTACCTCTGCATCTTAAGTGCTGGGACTAAAGATTTCACACGTGCGCGCGCGCACATACACATAAACACACACACACACACACACTACACACACATACTCATTAAAAAAAAACAATCAAGTAAACAAAAGTCCTGGCTATTACAAAGGAATTTTGGAAAAGTGGGCTTCCTCAAATTAAAGGAAAGGAAGGGAAAAGACTGAAGATATTGGTTATAGATGTAGACAAAGAAATTTGGAAATCTGTACTCAGAGCCTAGGCAAAGTCTGAGATTTTAATTGACCCAAGAAAGATTAACAGGAGAAAGCATAAAATGTTAGTGTAACTGTCACGCGCCCACACTTCCCTCCGATAGGAACAGGCGTGCAACAAACAAACAGATTCTTCTGCGGATAACCTTTATTGTACAGCACTTTGAGCAGGGGACTTCTTGAGCAGGAAACTTCTGTCTGAGCCGGGGACTCCCTACCGGGGTCTACTGTATAGGCAACCTCTCACGCGCAGTTCCCCACGTGCGATCTCTCTGTCCAGTCTCTGTCCACGCGGGACCTCTCGCAATCTCTTCTGTCCAGTCTCTCTCCATGTGGTATCTCTCTGCCATATCTCCACATGGGGTCTCCCGCAATCTCTCCACTATCTCCCTCTCCACATGGGGGAGAAATGCACTGCTATATATGCCTAAGAGACTTGTGTTGCTACCTGATTGGTGCATCCTCCTGTAGCTCAATCATGTGCCCCGAGAGTGGGCTGTGACTTATGTGGTTGCCAAGCAACATGAGGGGAAAGGTTTTTGTAGGCTGAACAATGGGCGGGAAGCTGGCGCCATCTATTGGCGCCAACGGCTTCCTACAGTGTAACTTTAATAGATGTGAAGCTCTTAGAATGAAAGAGAAAATACGAGTAGTAGGTAAAATCAAGCGTTCATGTGCCAATTTGGACAATATATATATATATATATATATATATATATATATATATATATATATATATATATATATATATATATATATATGCTATAAAATGAATAGGCCACGCTGTGTGCACTGTGGTCTTTAATCATGGATGGCTGAGTAAGAAGGGTGTTATAGTGTTATAGTTTACTTCTCGGTTTGAGAGGTATGTGTTCTAGGATTTCTCAAAGTCTTAAGTTCTTTTAATTTGTGATAAGATCATTTTCCTGCTAACACAGAAAAAACTCCATCAAGAAAGTTGTATCTTCTTTCTCGGGCGAAAAAGCAGAGCCTAGAGTTGACTGCCTGCATCAGTTATTACTCAAAGTCTTCTAGTACAAAATAACAGTCATCGCAGAGGACAGCCAGACATCTGCATCCTTCATGGAAAAAAAAATCTTTTGAGACATTAATTAAAGTACAAATGTATCCACATAGGTGATTTTAGTTTCTTATTTGGCAAGTTACTATTACATTAAAGAAATTTAAGTTCTAGAAGCATTATGGAGTAAAAGAATGCATAGTCCCAGCAAACACATACAGAGATTACTCAAAACTGTGAGCAATACAGTTAAGCTAGGCAATTGGTGATGTTACATAAGAAAGAATTAACCTAATTATTTCTTATCCAAGAAGGCTATTGTATAAAAAAAAAAAAAAAAAAAAAAAAAAAAACCTACATAATCTGTCCTAGGCAGACATGCAGGAAAAGGTACATTTTTCAGGGGGAACAATTCTGAATCTTCAGAGAAGTAACTCAAAGCTGCAACATCAAATACTCTGGAATTCAGTCTTTAAGGAATGAAGTGAGTGTACAGGTAGAGAATATAAAGGATAGCTATTTATCTGCATTGGTAAGACGTTATACTTCTTACATCTAGAATCTGCCATTGAGAAGAGATAAAAATGCTTTACAAGAATCCATAAGAAATTCATAAAACCAAAGGCCTAGAAAGAGCCACACTCAAGAGCAACAGAGGTTCCCTCAGGGTGACTGCCCCATGTCTCACCTCACTTCTGACATAGAGTTCTTTTTTCTTTTTCTATTCCTGTGTCTTCTGAAACTGAATGAAGGTACTCTGTCCATGTCAGAGTTCTAGTACTCACCGAGGAGGCTGGCAGTTTTGCTACCCTAATTACAAATTATTACAGGAGAGGATGTGAACAGACCCACTTCAGTCAAGAGTCACTCAATTAGGTTAGTGAGAGTCTGACATAAACAAATGCCACAGATGTTAACATCAGCTTTGTGCCTTGTCATTCATAGGGAAAAGTGTTCCAAAACAAATGATCATCTTATGAAGAGGACTTTGGGATCCAGTGAAGACATTTTACAAAGCAGCTTTCAGGAAAAGCAGAAGGCAACTATCACGTGACTTTGAAACAGAAGTAATGTAGGTGAAAATCAGAACAGTAAGAAAAGAATGAGCTTACCTGTCAGAGACTCATTGGTGTTAATTTTGCACATATTTGGTACTAAACTATATAATTTGGCTGAAATTTCATTCATATATTACTTTTATATTTAAACATACATAAGTTTGTGCTATCTATATGCATATTTATATATATAATATGTTTGCTTATGTCTTAATATCTTATTTCTGTAAAGAGACACTATGACCATGATAACTCTTGTTGAAAAAAAAAAAAAAAAAGAAGACAATTAATTTGGGTAGGTTACTGGTTCAGAGATTTAGCCCAGTGCTATTATGGCTGGAATCATGGCAAAATTCAGTCAGACATGGTACTGGAGCAGTAGCTGAGAGTCCTACACCTGAATTAGCAGGCATCAGGTAAAGATACTGAATCACTGGGCCTGGCTTGAGCTTTTGACACCTCAAAACCCAACAAGGCCACAACAGTTCCAAACCCACACCTCCTAATTCTTTTATATAATGCCTCTTTCTATGACCCCAAGGGCTCATTATTATACAAACTACCATAGCTTGCATATGTGTATGTAGTATTTCTCTGTAAATATGGACGTATATGTTTTTAAACTGTATTAGCTCTTCAGTGGCTAATATCTTATGGTTAGATGATGTCATCTTGTTAGAAATCTGTAACAAATATAATTTTTAGATAAGTATATCAAACTAAAAGCATGAATCAATATGGGAAATAAAAGTTGTTGATGCTCAGAGTTCTCAACAGACAAGGTAAGCATTCTCAGTGCCTTGGAGGCTATTGCGGGTTGAATTTAATTATGGTGAGTATCTATCCTTGTGATCATTATTTATTTGATCAAGTAGCCCCTGGCTCAAACCTTTCTACAAATAAACTTATTAGAAGTAGCGTGATCATTTTCTGAATTTTCATTTCTTAAGACTTAGAATCAGAGCTTGTCCTGGTGTTGTCCCTGTGGTACAAACAAATCACTCACGCTCCTGAGGGAAGCTTCCCAAGTCCAAAGTCAAGTAGAGGAACTTGACAAATTTTAAACTCAAAAAACAAACAAACATAAAACAGTGAAAAGGGAATTGTAGTTTTTCAGTACTGGCCATAACATGCATAGGGCCTGAGGTCTATCCCAGTACCATTAAATCAATCAATCAGTCAATCAGTTATAAGTATTATATCAAAGTGTTCACTCATTTATAAATACACATATTATTTTTTCACTGGATTTATTTCTTTTCGTGGGACGTCTTGAACCAGGAGACATTGGTGAGATGCTAAGAACACTTGTTGCTCTTGAAGAAGACTTAGATTTGGTTCCTAGCACCCACATCAAATGACTCACTATCATCCCACAGGACTTAACATTCTTGTCTGGCCTCTGGAGATGCGTGTCAAACACCTAGTGTGAATGAATACAAGAAGGCTGCATGTCTTCAATGAACAGGGAAAGGTGAGGCTAAGTAATATATTATTATCAAATTACTATGCAATAGTCTAGTTAAGCTATTTATTAATTAGTAATAGCCTTAACTGAAGTTTGTAGAAAGATAATTTATTCAGAATATACCAATTAGGATAAATGCTTTGGGAAGTATAAATTTATTTTTGGTATATTTTTAATGGTATATCGACCTTTAAAATATAAATGTTCAACTGAATTTTACCTGTAAATTAGCAATTGGAGGGGACTCGTGATTGTCTTTTTCTCTGTGTAGAGTATATCAAAGTAAGCCTAGCATTTTGGATAGTGCATGTGACAGGTAAGCCTCTGTATCATCAAGAATGTTCTGCAGATATAATACAGCACTGTGGAGCCTATGCATTTATACAATGTGAACTGGGTATCCAAATAGGAGCAATTAAATTTTGCAAAGCAAAAGCCGTATGTTTTGTCAAAAAATAAATTATAATTCTGAATTGAATCTGCATATTAACAGCTTTCATTATTATCTCAATTCGGGACTTATATAGTATTCATTTCCAACTGCCTCCAGCTTTTTCACGATCTGAAAATGCAAAACTACTTTGAGAATCTGTATGTGTCTGATTGCCTTGAATACTGTGAGGGATTCTTTAGAATATAAGTCATGAATCATTAAAGGATTTATTTAGTATCTGGAGCATTGAAAAGGTTTGGAATTCATTTTCAAAAGAGGTAAAGCAAACTACTATCTCCTGGGTTTTTGGCTTCCAGAACGCACATTCTCAATGAATAATATTTTCCCTCCCAGTGTGCTACCTGAGCAGGAGATGTACAAAATAAGAGATGAGGCAAATTCCCTGTGAGTATAATGTGAAATCACATCAGAGAATAAGGTAGTATTTTTGTTTAAAAACTAAATCAAATGCTTGTACATGTACTCCCACAGAGGTTATGTTAAGATAGCATCTGTTCTAGTATCAAGTTCTTCCATGCATTTTCTACTTTTTTTGTCTTTAGTCTCTACTTGCTGGCTAGTAAAAAGAATTAACTTTTTGCGATTCATTTTTCATCCACGAGAAAGCGAGTGTCCAGAATCAGTTGCATTTCATGTCCATAAGTGATTTCAAGAAGTAAGTAGGATGTAAATTGACTGATGCTGAGGTGTGTGTAAGGGGGCACCGCCAGGATGAACTAGAGAGACCTGGGATGGGGAAGGCTTCCAGGAGCCTATACAGTGAGATTGCAAACAGTGGGAGTATAAAAACTGAATTGTCTACTTCCTGTACATAGGTAGGACCACCAGTGTATGAATTAGGACACCAATTATCTACAAAACTTCTTACTGAAAATTTGTATTATCTACAAGAAGTGTAGGTACAAAGATGGAGCAAAGATAGAGGGAATGTGAAATACCCAGCTGGTTCAAAATGAACCCAACACATGAAGAAGCACCAATCCTGACACTATTAATCATGCTCTGTTATACAAACAGGAGTCTAGCATGGCTCTCCTGTAAGACTCTCTACCCAGCATCTGACTGAAATGGATGCAGAAATCCACTGCCAAACATTAGGTGGAACTCTGGGAGTTTTGTTGAAGAGGTGAGGGAAGGACTGAGGGACCAGGAGAGAACAGAAATTCCACATGAAGACCAACAGAGTCAACTAAACCTGGACCCTTAAGAACTACTAGAGAATTAGCCATGAACCAACGATCAACACAAGCTGAGTATATACCGTGTGTGTGTGTGTGTGTGTGTGTGTGTGTGTGTGTGTGTGTGTGTGTATCTATCAGCTTAGGTCTTCATGCAGGTCCTCCAACAATTAGAGCAGTAACTTTTCATAAATCTGTTTCTTGAGTGTGGATCCTATTCCTCTTACTGGGCTGCTTTGTCTGGACTCAGTTGGAGAGAACAACATAGTTCCTCAGTTACCTGATGTGCTAGGGTGAGGTGAAACCCAGAGGTGGTCTCTGCCTTCTTAGAGGAGGATAGGGGCTACTTTAAGGGCTATCTATAGTGGGTCCTGAGGTTGGGATATAAAGTGTATCAATAAAAATTTAATAAAGGCAGAAGAATTAAATAGGGTGTAAAGTATACACTATATGTCTAATAGTTTTGTGTTGATAATGTTGATGGAAGGAACAAATATAATACACTATATATGTTGCTCCATTACAGAATTAAGTAGCCCTTGTATATTTAAAATAACATAATTAACATTAAAATTATTTGACTTTACTTTTGTCTTAGAAATTTTCAAGGTAAATAAAAAATCTGAAGCATTCTATTGATGTAATCAAAGTAGTGGTATGTTGTCCATACTCTATTTTGGGATTGCTTAGACCACCCTCTATATCCCTACCTATCCAGCTTCCAAAGCATTCACATCTTCTTTGTCAAAATATTTGGTTTTCCATTATTCTGGCCATAGTCCAGATGTATAAGCCAATATACTCAACACTTACATTAATGTAAATGAAATAACTAAAGAAAAAGTAAGTAAAACCTAATAATCATACCTGACTACGTGCTGCCATAGACAAATGTTACGGTGATACTCTGAGTCTGGCACCAAAAGATCTTAAGATATAAGCTAAATCTAAGGCTCCAGGGAAAATGGAAGGATTGCTGCTCTCTTACTCCCTTTGTCAGTGTGGTTGTCTGTTTGTGTCCCATCTGCATTTACTATACTACCCTGAGTTTCACTACACAAACTTTTGTCATTTTCAGTATTAATTTGTCTTCTTTTAATACTTTTCTAGTTGTAGTCTCGTCTCTCTGTCTCATTTTTCTTAAAGTAGAAAAAAATCCACATTTACAAAATACTAAAATGAGAATAAATGACATATTATTAATATTCCCAACAAAAAAGAAAGAAAGAAATGGCTGGGACATGAGCTTAGGAACTAAGGTCTGTAGTGCTGGAACTGAGTGCCTGTCAGAACAGGCAGAACATGCCGAACACAGTCTATCCAGGTCTTTACCAACATCAAGGCTGGAGATATGAGAAGTGGTTAAGAGCTCTTGTTCTTGCAGAGGACCTAGGACTCTTCCTAACACCCACTTCAAGCAGCCTGCAGCAATCTTTAACTCTAGTCACAAACCCGACGTCCTTCTCCTTCGATCTATAGACTGGGACATATACAGATAAGGAGGCACACATATGTACATATAAATGGAAGGAAAATAATTAATCCACAAAACAAAATTAGAGCAAGACAATACGAAATGGTGGCAACAAGTATGAAAGCAAATGAAAATGAACGTGAGGAGTAGTGAAGAGAGATGCATTGAATATCAACATCAGGGTTTTTCTTCCATTCTGAATATCAACTCCCAGTCCTTAGTATTATGTCTGCTGATCCTAAGATAGGGAAACCCACACCTCATTCTTCTCTTCCATGAACTAAACTTGGAAATAAGCTGCGAATATGGTACTGAAGAGCTATCGATATATTGATGAAGTGTTCTGAGTGACCTTGTAAAAATAATAGGTGCATATTGATACATAGTTAAATCAAGTTTAAAAAAAACTCAACTCTTGCTACAAACAGGAAAAAAAAAATAGTGGTAGGGGCAGAGAATGAACACTATTATTTCTGATTTTATAATTACCTTCTTTTCTATACAAAAGAGAAAAAAATTTGAAACCAGCATAAATATATATAGAAGTGAAAGCACTATACTTTCTATTGTGATTAGATGGCAGAATTTAATTTTAGGTGTATATATGCTTCTTAGAGGATAAATAATGAGTAAAAAAATAAAGTTGAACTCATGGAAATACACTACAGTCTGATAAAGAGGAAATCCTATCTTGCAAGTGAAAGGAAAAGTGTACCTCTTAAAAATGATTTATCGTAGCAATATTTTAGAAATTCACTTGGTATTTTAATAAGATTCAGAAGTAAAGGTGAAAAACAGGACACACACAAGGGAAAAAAGTCTTCATGATTAAAAAAGAAGGCTGCATATCTTTTCAATAAACAATCTAGATGAAAGAAAGAGGTTTTGTTTAAAGTAGGAGGCAGAAGTTTCATGTTCAAGGAGAACATGAAAGCAAATGTCATTTCTGTGGAAGGATTGAGGCAGGTGAGAGGCATGCTCTTCATCTGTGCTAAACACACACGTGCACAAGCACGCACACACACACACACACACACACACACACACACACACACAGGGCTTTCCTGCTGTCCTCAGTTATGACTGAGCCAGTATGATTCTGATGAAACAGTCTTAATGTTTTTGACCAAAATGATAGCCCAGTTGTTTGAACAGCATTGCAATGACTGAACAATAAGATATTAGAAGAAGAGCAGTCATGCTTTCATTCACAACAGTGAGTTAGAGACACTGGGCACCCCTTCTTGACTATTTGGATTCCAAATAATAAGAAACGTTTATTATAAATAAACTATCCTCAAGTAAGATAGTGCAATTACAATGTTTTGTGAAATGTTTTAATTGAGCTAGAATTATAACACTTTCCCTTACCCTCTCTCATACTTCATCCCCTCCAACATATTCAACCTCTGTTTATTCCATGCCACATTCACTATCAAGTTGCCAACCTCTTTTTATTGTTATTATGTATGTATATATGCATGTGTGTGGACAAATGTGTTAATCCGAACTGCCAAGTCCATTTTGCTGTTTGTGCATACATGGTGTAGATAATAACTTTATGCATGTGGATATGCATGTATGCATAAATACCTTCTGACTTAAATAAAAAATATGAAGATAATTAGGTGAACTAAAGGCAAAGTTAGTAGAATCAAATTAGCATTTAATTATAGAGTATTTTTCTTTTAAGTTCAGCATAACAATCAAGATATTTCACACATAAATTAGGCAGAAAAGATGATAGCCAGAAAAGAAATAAAATGCTCTGACTTCTCTAATATGGTTCTAATTGCCAGAAATTAATAAAGAGATGAGATGAATTTTAAAGGTAGAGCTGAGACTCTGGACTTGTTCATAGCAACATGCATTTTATTCATTTCAACCTGCAGAGCCTTTTAAATAAGAAAACACACCACAAAGCAATACCAAACAAAATACCTAAAGTATAGGTTAAAAGACAAGAATAGGAATGTTTTGAGTGACACATGCACAGCCCTTGGCACTCAGCACTTCACTTTTTCTCTAGTGCCCATCTGTTGTAGTGAACTCATGGCAGCTGTCCTATTCACTAATGATCTCATCAATACTTATGTTCGCACAGCAGGACCATTCTCATACTCACGACTAAACAGAATTCACTGGAAACATGTTGGATAGTATGGAAGTTACATACTTTCTTAGGGAAGTTCTCAGTGTGATCCTTGCTATTTCATTTCCCTTCCTCTATATACTTATGTATGTATGTATGTATGCATCTATATATGTATGTATGTATCTAGTTTACATATGCACAATTAATATATGAAATATAAATATAATACATATAAATATATAATATATTATAATAAGACACGAGGCTAGATTAGAAAATCTTGATAAAGAACATACATAGAGAAACAGGCAAGTTACGGGTAAAGCCACTGAAGAATTCCTTTCCCTTCCACTTTTCTGCTTGCTTAGGGATAACTTTGTTGTGGTTTGTTATTGTTATTGTTTTGTATATATGTGTTTGTATGTGTGAGAGAGTACTATCTAGTTTACTTTGTTGTTAATTAAAATATGCCACTTTATTCTTCATCCAAAACATTTTTCTAAGTATGAAGTATACAGTAGAAATCAAATATTAGGTAATGACATTATGCATATTTTGTGGTAGATGTTTCTCTAGCTCATGTGTGTGCTGCACTTTCTCTTCCCTATTGGAACATACCTAGAGCAGCTACCATCACTTTCCCATCCTTCTAGATTAATGGAAGATCCAACGATGACAGCATATCACAAAATGAAGAATGAGTATTGAAATCAAAAAGTTCAGTCCTACATCAATATCAAATATACAAATTGGCTTAACACAAAGCTCCTTTCTTCCCACAGCTTAGTTGTACTTCAGATAGAGATCCCACCTTTGCCTTTGTCCACCTTTAAGTGTGATGGAAATATCTGTTTCTTCTATTGAGCATCATTTTTTTCCTCAAAAATGTACTGAAGAATTAAATGCAAGGCATGTAGTTCATAGAGAACATATGAGTATCTTATACTGTCAAAAATAAATGCAGTGATTTCACTAAGGTCAAGTACCTATAGTTTCACCATCGTTTATAATATCCAGCTAATATATATTGTCTTGCAGCTCCCTAGCTGCCCCACTGTGCACTTCAGATACTGAAATACTAAGATTCCTTATTTTTCACCCTAACATTTCTGGTTTGCCTTACAGTTATGAATTCTCCAGAGTCTAGAACACCCTCTGATAAACATAAGGGTGATACTTATTGCTGTTTGAATGCTTGGTCCACAACTGTAGAACTTCTTGGGAAGCATGACACTATTTCAAAGCATCCTGCCCATCTGCCAATCTTGCAGCATCTTTTCTGCTATAGATTTCATGGACTAAACCTCTAAAACCATAAGCAGGCCTTCAATTAATGTTTTACTTTATAAGTTGCTTTGCTCAAGATGTTTTATTGCATTAATAGAATAGTAACTGACACATTCTCTGAATAAGGTTTTCTTGTTAAAATCTACTCCCACAAAAATTAATTTTCTATCTTCATGGTGATTACAAAATCAAGCTGTACAAGTGACTTAGTAAAAATTTTGAAAGTCTAATATGAAAACATAATGCATTTAATTTTGTAAAATAATTACAAAATTTGATTTGAAATTTCTATTGTTTGATATTAAGTTATATATATGTAAATATTATACTATATTGATATTCACAAATCTTTGAGATTTTGTCTTTCATGTACATATAACTGTAAAATTTCTTGCATATTAAAATACCTTTAAAACAATAATCTCAGAGAGGCAACATTATTATTATTTAAGAAGTTATGGTGAAGTTTGAGAAAACATTGAGTTTGACAATGCATGGTTATGGAAATGAGAAAGCTTGGAATGGAGTCAATGGGTAAAAATTTGTGGGAGACAGAATTGTGTTATCAAGAGATTCCATATAAATGTGGAAGAAAAATCAACTGCATTAGCTGTCCTTTGATTTCCACACACATGTTATGATTTCTTCCCATACATATACACACATCATAACAGTACACAACGAGAAAGGAGAGACCAGTTATCTCTGGCTATGGAAATCCTCCGCAGTATTTACCTTGATTTTTACTTCTTAGAATTTCATTGTATTTTGTATTAAAAAATTTTTCTTTAAATATACAGGTATCTGTATAAGGACATTTTTTAAAGAGGTGTTACATCTTTTAACTGAGATGATACTTTTTTCTCTCTGATAAAATTTTCAAGTAGACTTTAGATGCTTTATTCATGCTTCCTGTGCCCTGAGTACTGTGTTGCTCATTAGCTCTACTCAAATAAAGCAAATATGACTAACAGACTAAACTCTATTTTTTATTCCACTGTGAAAATCATGCAAATTTTGGTTGGCAATTTGAGAATGATCATAAATAAATACCTATAAATATTTTTAAATTTGTTTCTTGCTAGTTTAGCTAGCTAGTAGTACATTATCCATATATAGTTAAATCTACAAATCTGATCCAAATACATTTGATCAGTGGGATAGAATCAGACATTGATAAACAAAATTTGTGATCCCAGTAACCAGGAACGTGAGGCAGGAGGATAACTAGTTTTGAATGAGATAAAGCTACATAATAAGAATATGTCTCATGACTAGAGGGGCAGGAGAGGAAGGAAGGAAGAAGGGAAGAAGTAAGACGGGAGGGAGAGAACAAAAGAAATTTGGGAAAAGGTTGTGTTTTTCTTATTACCTTTAACAGCATGTAGACCTACAGGATCTCCATATACTCACCTGCCCTGCACGGACAATACCCCACCTACTTTACCATGTTAAAATCAGTAAATGAAAAAACAATATATTTCAGCAAAAATTATTACTAAATTATTACTAAAATGTTTTATCTAAAATCACTTTTTAGTACACTTAGAGTTTTGTATACACTGTTATTTAAACATATTTAAATACTTTCATTTTAGAACATATGAATTTATGTATTTAATTACTACATTTAAATAAATTTACTTTATTCTAATTACTTTTGATATATTTGGCTGAATGTGGTAACACATTACTTCAATTCCCCCACTCAGGTAGCAGAGGTAGAGTAATCTCTTTGAGTTTGAATGTGTGTGTATTTATGTGTGTTTATGTATATGTGTATCTATCATCTTTCCATAAACCTACATTCATGTATTCATTATAAATATAGAATAATATAAAATCAAAGTATATGACAAATAATATTTTAGTTAAATGCTAAGATTTCAAAATAAAATGCATAAAAATTGATTTTACTTAAGTGAAGTACACAATTTTAAAACATGCCATAGAAATCATTACTCTAAATAATTGAGTTGCTTACTTGCCCATTAAAATGATAAGAAATGCACACAATTATTATTAGGTTAAAAATATTTTCCAATTACTTTCGCCTCATCTCATTAAAGGAACAAACTCTGTTAGCTAAGAGTGTTGCAGTAATGTGCTGTCTACAAAATCCTCATGCTTTCTAGTTTTCTGAAAACTGTTTCCAGTAGAAAGACACATCAGTAGTAAACTTATTTATTTCTGAGTGATTTTATGGACATTAATTGATATGATTCTTATATAGTTTGTGTTAAGAGATCAAATGTTCAAGAATCGGTTTATTGCTATTCGTCAGAAAGTAAATATAACACACACTGTTGTCTTTCTCCCTTCATGTCCTTATTTCTTCATTTGACTATACACAAACACATCTGAGAAGTATTTTCTATTGCAAAGTTATGTTTCATGTTGTCAGGTACATTGAAAAGTGTGTGTTGGGTGTGAATGTTAATTGTTAATTTGGTTTTAAAGGTCATTTTGAGTCGAGTCCTAATTGGTTCATAAGCATTTATTTAGAAAGAGAATTAGGAAGAGGTCATTGCAGAGAGATTAGAGGTGAAGAATGGACCAAGGACCAAGTGTGGCCGATGGAGGGGGGTGAAGTGAGGGGGAAAAATGCAGACAGATGTGTGACAGCTTGATTTTTAACTTTCTAATTTTATTGATTATAAGTTTCACTTCATGTACCCTAATTCCACTCATTTCTCATTTCCGTAGTATCGGCCCTCTGTCCTGTCAATTTTCCTCCCTAAAAGAAAACAAAAATTAAAATTAAAAACAAACAAGCAGAAAACCCATCTCAGTATGGAAACTGTAGTGTGTCAAGGAAGTGTGACAGTTTTAAAATGAGTCAAGAGGGAAAGCACTCCAGACCAAGAGGCCCGTTTAGTTGCGTGTGTGTGTGCATGCCTGTGTGAGTGCGTGTGTGTGGGGGGAGGTAGAGGGTTCTTTTGCTTCTGATGTTAGTAATGAGGAAGTCTGCAGTACATTTTGATTCAGTTGTTACGTTATATCATTGTAAAACTGTTTGTAGGAGACCTACATCTGAAGGGGGAAGGGTAATTAATAAACAAATGCAGAACAAAAAAAGCAGTGCGTGATGATAAAGTTTATAGGAACACATGGATAAACAAGTAAATAATAAGTAGTCTTGATAAAAATTGACAGAGCAATGGGTTTGTTACAGCAAAGAATTTCACAAGTCACCTGAGAAATACAGGCAAGAATATGACTCATTTTTTTTCAGTTAAAATGATGCACTAAATATTGTGTGATGGGATATTCATTTGAAAACCAATTGAGTCATTTAAAAAGCAACGTAGTGTGTGGAGACCACTACAGGAACCCACAAGCAATAATAAACAAACAAGTATGGAAGTATGTTAGTGAATGAATGAACAAAAAATACAGAGTTTGTAATTCAGTACCAATGTCTACAAAACAACCCTGCAGTTATGGCATGGAAAACATTACAAAAGAGGGGTGAGAAGATTGTAAGCCTCAAAATCAGGGAGTTTGCTGCGAGACTGTGTCTCCTATTAGTAGCATCAGAAGCCACACCCATAATATCTAGCAGGTATGACTGCCTAAATGTGACTGGAACAAGCACAAAATAAATGGACATAGAAAAGTGGGTGGAGAGAAGCCTATGATGTCTAAATTTCACACCATTCATTACCGGAAGCAGGATAAAGATGGCATGGGGGCATTCTGTTATTCTCCAGTGAGGAGAATAGCTATTGCCTGACCAGGGATAAACAGGCAGCTCCGAAAACATACAAAAAAAATTGTATGGACTGAACAGGATGTACTTAGAAATACATAGGTGGCCACCAGAAAAAGCAGAGATCCAGGCCTAGTGAGACTGCTCTGCAAGTAGCCAGGGCGTAGAGAAGTCTGGGCCGAGCACAGGGAAAGCACAGTCCTCTGATTGTTTCAGGAGTGCAGGAACTCTGCCTTAGGTATTCTGTTTCCATCCAGAAGGCCCTTGCCTGTGGACCATACTCTCAGGCAATTTGCTACCAAAAATAGTAGAGATCCAGAGACACAGGCCTGGTGAGACTGCACTGCAAGTAGCCAGGGCAGAGAGGGCTAAGCTTAGCTTGCAGTAGGTGCGGCCCTCCAGTTGGTCCAGAGTAGCAGGAACTCTGCATTAGAGACTCAGGTTCACGCGGAAGGCTCTTGCATGTGGATCAAACACTCAAGCCATTTGCCACCTAAAACAGCGGAGATCCAGGGACACAGGCCAGGTACAAGGGAGAGGCAAGAACAAATCATCGACAACAAGACCACGTATAATCACAGACAATAAGATGGCAAGAGGAAAGCGAAAAAACTTACACAATGGAAACCAAGACAACCTGGCCAGACCAGAACCCAGCTCTCCCATCACAGCAAAAAATGGAATGCCAACATCTCTAGAAATAGAAGACAGAGACCTGAAATCATACCCCAAGATGATGATACAGATCTTTAAACAAGAACGGGAGGAAAAACATGAAGAAATAGAAGCCTTTAAAGAAGAAACATGAAAAACACTCAAAGAAGTCAAAGAACTAGAGGAAAACAGAACCAAAGAGATGAAGGAATGAAAGAAGGAATTTAAAATCGAAATAGATACAATAAAGAAAACACTGAAAGAGACAACACTTGAGGTAGAAAACCTAAAAAAAAAAAATCAGGAGTCACAGATGCAAGCATCTCCAACAGACTACAAGAGATGAAAGAGAGAATCTCAGGGGCCAAAGACAACATTGAAAACATAGACAAAACAATATATAAAGCCAAAAAGCTCCTAACCCAAAATGTCCAGAAGATACAGGACACAATGAGAAGAACAAACCTAGGAATAATAGGAATAAAAGATGGCGAAAAAATTAACTAAGAGGCACAGTAAATATCTCCAACAATATCTTAATAGGATACTTCCCTACCCTTAAGAATGAGATGAGCATGAGCATAAAAGAAGCCTACAGAACTCCAAGTAGAGTGGACAAGAAAAGAAATTCCTCCTGACACATAATAGTCAAAATGCCAAGTGCCGAAAGCAAAGAAAGAATACTAAAACCTGTAAGGGAAAAATGTCATGTAACATATAAAGGCAGACCAACCAGAATCACACCCAAACTTCTCAGGAGAGACTATTAAACTGGAAGATCTTGGACAGACATCATACAGAACCTAAGAGAACAAAAGTGTCAGCCCAAGCTGCTAACCCAGCAAAGCTCTCAATCACCATAGATGTAGAGAACAAGATATTCCAGGATAAAACTAAATGTACACAATAGCTGACCACAAACTGAGAACTACAACGAATTATAGGTGGTAAACACAATACAACCAGGGGAATTACATCCTAGTAAAAACAAAAGAATACCTAGGCAAAAAAACTAAAAGAAGAAAGACACACAGGCAGAATTCTACCTCTAAAAGCAAAAATAGCAGGAAAGAGCAACCACTATTCCTTAATATTTGTTAACATAAATGGACTCAATTCCCCATTAAAATGACATAGGCTATCAGACTGGATACATAAACAGAATCCAGCATATTGCTGCATACAGGAAACTCACCTCAGAGACAAAGACAGACACTATCTCAAAGTAAAAGGTTGGGAAAAAAAACCTTCCAAGCTAATGGCCCCAAGAAAAAAGCTGGAGTAGCCATTCTAATATCCAATAAAGTAGATATTCAAGCAAATGTAACCAAAAAGGATAAGGAAAGACACTTTTTACTCATTACAGAGAAAATTTATTAGGAGGAACTCTCAATCCTTAACATAAATGCTCGAAATACAAGAGTGCCCATATTCAAAGGAGAAACCCTACAAAAGCTCAAAAAATACATTGCACGCCACACAAGAATTGTTGGAGACCTCAACACCCAACTCTCATAAATGGACAGATCATGGAAAAAGAAACTAAACAAGGACACAGTGAAACTAGCAGAGGTTATGAATTAATTGGTATCAATAGGCAACTACAGAATATTTCATCCTAAAACAAAAGAATACAGGTTCTTCTCAGCACCTCACAGCACCTTCTCCATAATTGACCATATAGCCAGTCAGAAAACAAGCCTCAAGACATATAAGAAGATTGAAATACTCCCATGCAACCTATCAGATCACCATGGTCTAAGGCTGGTTTTTAATAACAACAAAGACAACACAAAGCCCAGTTACACATGAAAACTTCACAATACTCTGTTAAACAAAGAATAAATAAATAAAGAAGTAAAGAATTTTCTAAAATTTAATGAAAAAAAACCCCAAAATACTCAAACCTATGGGATGCAATAAAAATAACTGAGAGGAAAACTCATAGCTCTGAGTGTTTCCAAAACTGGAGAGAGCATACAAGAGCAACTTGACAACAAAGTTGAAAGCTCCAGGACAAAAGGAAGCAGATACGCCCAAGAGGAGTAGACAAGAAACAATCAAACTAAGGGAAGATATAGACCAAATAGAAACAAAAAGAACCATTCAAAGAATCAAAAAAAGCCAAGAGCTGGTTCTTTGAGAAAATTAACAAGATTGATAAACCCTTAGCCAGAATAATTAGAGGACAAATAGACAATATATGAATTAACAAAATCAGAAATGAAAGTTGAGACATAACAACTGAAACTGGGAAATTCAAAAAATAATCAGATCCTAATACAAAAGCCTAAACTCAACAAAGCTGGAAAATCTGGAGGAAATGAATGAATTCCTAGACAGATGCTACATACTAAAGTTAAACCAGGACCAGGTAAGCCATCTAAATAATCCCATAACACCTAAAGAAATAGAAGCAGTCATCAAAAGCCTCCCAACCAAAAAAAGCCTAGGTCCTGATGGGTTCAGTGTAGAATTCTATCAGACATTTATTGACAACCTAATAACAAAACTGTCCAAACTACTTTATGAAATATAATCAGATGGAACACTACCTAACACATTTTTCCATGCTACAATAACCCTTGTTCCTAAACCACACAAAGACCCTACAAGGAAAAGAACTTCAGACCAATCTCACGTATGAACAATGATGCAAAAATACTCAACAAAATACTTGCAAACTGAATCCAAGAACACATCAAAAAGATCATTCACTATAATCAGGTAGGCTTCATCTTTGGGATGCAGGGATGGTTTTCTATATGGTAATACATTAACATAATTCACCATATAAAAAACTCAAAGAAAAAATCATATGGTCATCTCAATAGATGCTGAGAAAGCATTTGACAAAATTCAACACACTTTCATGTTAAAAGTCCTGGAAAGAAAAGGAATCCAATGCCTATACCTAAAAATAATGAAAGCAATATACAGGAAACCAATAGCCAACATCAAACTTAAGGTTGAGAAACTTGAAGCAATCCCACTAAAATCAGGGACTAGACAAGGCTGCCCACTCTCCCTCTACCTACTCAACATAGTACTGGAAGTTCTGTCCAGAGCAATTAGACAGCAAAAGAAAAGCAAAGGGATACAAATTGGAAAGGAAGAAGTAAATACATCCCTTTGCAGATAATATGATAGTATACGAAAGTGACCTCAAAAATTTCACCATAGAACTTCTACATCTGATAAGCAAGTTCTGCAAAGTGGCTGGTATAAAATTAACTCAAACAAATCAGTAGCCATTCTCTACTCAAAGAACAAACTTGCGAAGAAAGATATGAAAAATATTGCATTCATAATAGTCACAAACAATATGAAATACCTTGTTGTGACTCTAAATAAGCAAGTGAAGGACCTGTATGACAAGAACTTTAAATATCTAAAGAAGGAAATTACAAAAGACATGATAAAATAGAAAGATCTCCCATGCTCATAGATTGGAAGGATCAACATTCTAAAAATGGCCATGTTACCAAACTCAATCTACAGATTCAATGCAATCCCTATTAAAATTTCAACCCAATTCTTCATAGAGTTGGAAAGAGCAATGTGCAATTTCATCTGGAATAACAAAAGAACTAGAGTAGCAAAATCCATCCTCAACAAAAAGAAAACATCTGGGGGAATCACCATCCCTGACCTCAAGGTATATTACAAGGCAATCATGTTAAAAAGTGCATGTTACTGATACAGAGATAGGCATGTGGATCAATGGAATAGAATAGAAGATCCAAAAATGAGCCCTCACATATATGGTCACTTGATTTTTGACAAAGGAGA
Organism: Micromys minutus; assembly: GCF_963924665.1. NCBI lineage: Eukaryota > Metazoa > Chordata > Mammalia > Rodentia > Muridae > Micromys > Micromys minutus. The sequence goes on along the minus strand of NC_137984.1, from coordinate 46,573,789 downwards.
TGTAAACATTTAATGGAAAAGGGACAGCCTATTCAACAAATGGTGTTGGTACAACTGGCACTCTGTATGCAGAAGAATGAAAATAAACCCTTTTTTTATCTCTCTGTACAAAGCTCAAGTGCAAGTGGATCAAATATATCCTCATTAAACCAGGTACACTGAAATTATTAGAAGAGAAATTAGGGACAAACTTAGAACACATAGGCACAGGAGAAAATTTCCTGAACAGAACACCAATGGCTCCAGTTAAGGTAAAAGATTGACAAATGGGACTGAATGAGATTGCAAAGTTTCTGTAAGGCTAAGAATACTGTCAAGAAAACAAAATGGCAGCCAACAGATAGGGAAAAGTTCTTTCCCAACCCTACATCTGATAGAGGCCTAATATCCAAGGTATACAAAGAACTCAAGAAGTTAGACACCAGAGAATCAAACAATACTATTAAAAAATGAGGTACAGAGCTAAATATATAGTTCTCAATTGAGGAATATCAAATGGCTGTGAAGCATCTAAGTAAGTTCTTGGTATCCTTAGTTATCAGGGGAATGCAAATAAATCAACCCTGATATTCTACCTCACACCAGTCAGAATGGATAAGACCATCAATTCTGATGACAGCAGATGCTGGCAAGCATGCAGAGAAAGAGGAAAACTTCTCAACTGTTGGTGGGGTTGTAAACTGGTACAACCACTGGAAATCAGTCTGGCGGTTCCTCAGAAAAATGGACATAGTACTACCTGAAGACCCAGTTATTCCACTTCTGGGCATTTACCCCAGAGATGCTCCAACATACAACAAAGACACATGCACCACAATGTTCATAGCAGCACTGTTTATAATGGCCAGAAGCTGTAAAGAACCGAGATGTCTTTCAGTAGATGAATGGATACAAAATTTGTGGAATATTTACACAATGGAGTACTACTCACCTCTCAGAACCACTGACTTTATCAAATTCCTAAGAAAATGGATGCAACTATAGAATATCATCCTTAGTGAAGTAACCAAGTCACAAAAGAACAGACATAATATGCAGTCACTGACAGTTCATACTATCTCCAGAAAGCTCTCAGCACCCCAGAAACAACTCAAAGACTACATGAAGTTCAAAAAAAAAAAAAAAAAAAAACCCAATGGCAAAAAAAAAAAAAGAAAAATCATCATGCTTAGTCTTTACACACCAAGAAAAATTTGACTATTTCCAGGTTACATCTTGTTTTACATGTATTTTATGCTCATTGTAACTAGTAAGATTTTAATGCATAGTATCTAACCTTTAAAATAATCAAGTACTGACAAAAATATATTCATATACTTTTATGCAAAAATGCTTTTAAAATCTCTACATTTATCTCTGTTTGTTAAAATAAAGTTGTTCAATAAAAAAGAAATAGGTATATAAAAATACATGTATGCAGGTAGTTCCAATTGATGAAAAAAAAGGCTATGTATTGAAAGGATACATGGAGATGTGAGAAGATTGAGACTGAATAAAGAAACATGGAAAATATTTAATTAAATTACAATTTCAAAATCTTATACGTATATCAGGATAAGAAAAAAACGATAATAATAATCTTTTACATTACTATGAAGAGACTTTCAAGTACACAGACCTACTCAGAGATTGTCAAAACTTTACATCTGCTCATTCTAGACCACTTAAATTCTGATGGAGGCAATGTTTTCTGTCCATTTTGACTGGGGATCTGGGGTGCGGGGGAGTATTTTTTTATTTCATGAAGACAGCCAACTGCTTTGTTTTTATTTGGCATCTGGAAGAAAGAAGAAATAGCACTAAACACAAAGCAAGCAACTAGGTAGGAGCCTTATGGACCTGATCGTAGGATGTTTCCTGAGACTGGGCAAGTCTGTGTTCCATACTACAGTGGCAGGACAAGTGCCCTTATGGCTCCCACTTTGGGTCCAATAGCCATGGAGAGCTTTTTTTTCTTAATCTACATTAGCCCAATTGGGAGTATTTATAAAGGATGATCTATTAAAATGTTCATTTATGAATGATATCTTTGGGTTTCCCAAGTAATAACAAAACAAAAGACTATTATCTAGAATATTCCTCTGGAGGTAATTTCTTAGAAGAAGATTGAGTATGCTGCTCTAAAATTGCTTTGTCTATGTCAGCTTTTAATCTTTTTCCTGCTAGTAGCATTGTAACATGGTTGGGGATAAAAATGAAAAGCAATTATGGCCATTTTTTTCTCTCTTAGGAGTCAGTACACTGAATTACTAACACTTAGCACTTTGAATTGAGTTCTTGAAAAATGAAATATTTGATAAATACAATTGTTTCCAAATTAGACAATGTTTTCTTGGTTGATTAATGTATAACAAGCTCATATATTAAAATATATTCATTTTAATCTATTTTTGAGTGATATCTTCAGTATGGACATCAGTATGCCATGTGTAAACATATACCCACAAAGAACAGAAGAAGGTCTTGGAACTTTTGCTTGAATTTACAAGTGATTCTAAGCCATTCTGTGGGTGCTGGGAAACAATTTCAGGTCTTCTGAAAGAAAGTCAAGCACCCTTAACTCTGAATCATTTCTCAAGTGTCAAATAATATGATGTATTTTTAAAGGTTAGAAATACATAATTTTTCAGATTACAATTACTTCAGAAGACCCAACACTGAATATGTACAATGTATTTGAAATACAATACTTTAAAGCTCCAATGTTACTGCGATTTTTGTGAAAGGTTTATTTCGTGTGGAGTGAGGGCACAAGGGTGCCATGGTACTAATGAAGGCATCCTTCACATTTTTGCTCCTCTTCCATCCTCAAAGGCTTCATATCTAGCACCTTAAGCCTCCCTTCATGGACTGAAAAACCAGCAACTCCAGACATCTTCAGGGTTGTCAGCACCAGGTTGGGATTTCTGAGGTTGTCTTCTTGGCACTGAGAGGTGATAGTTTCTTATCCTCTCCAGTACTGAGAATACCCACTTTGGTTGGCCCATCCTTGCAACTTTTTAGACCTTCATGTAAGTTCGCTTTCACAACACACACACACACACACACACACACACACACACACACACACACACTCACTCATGCACACATGAATGTGTTATGTGGGCTCATGTATATTCCAATAGAACCCAGTCTAATACAGGAATTGTTTACAGTCTTCTTGTGATTACAACTCTCTATGCAACAACTAGTATATATGTGATAGTAAGAGTTCTCTACTAAAAATCATCATTATTTTCTTCCATATACTACCAGTACTGAAGCATGAGCCCTAACCTTTATATTCTATGAACTTTGCAAAGGATTCTATGAACTGTGCAAAGGAAAATTGCCCCTTTCTGAGGAGAAGTTGTTTGTGGGTTTCCCCTGTAATGTTTCACTTCTTTATTTATCTGTTCCTAAGAAATCTGCAAATGTGTCTTAACATAATTAGGAAAATGATTGCAGTGGTCACAGTACAGTTTAATCACTAATTGTTTATTCCTAGTATATATCCTATCTAAATCTACATACCCAGCATTCTAGTCTTGAAATAAAGTAATGCTTATACATGTTTATGGATCCCTCTTTGACAACTTTCTGGTTTCATTCTTCACACCAAAGTTACATGTGAGAGACCCAGAGAATCAAACTGTAGAACAGAACATATCAGTTGATATGACAACACACTCTCCTGTCACGGCTGTGTTTCTTTTTCTTCTATAAAAGCTGCATGGGTAAGCATGTAATTTTACTTGCTATGATCTCGGGAAATGACTGACATTACAACAGGAGTTATTAATAAATCTCACCATAACCAAGCACAGTGCAGGCAACATTTGGAAGCCAAAAGAAACAGTATTGCATTTCTCAGATAAACCCCGAAATGCTATTATGCTAGATCCTCTTGGCAAGAGGCTCTCTTGGCTGGAAGAGAATACCCCAAGGATACATGGGTCTGTGTTCCTGTGGGTACCCAGCAGGATATTCTGAGGAAGCAATATGCAAGCTGATAAGCAGACCTGAGCAAGCCTGGGCAGCAGAGAGAGGTAGAGAGAAAGGCAATGACCATGATATCACTTGAGATTTCCCAAAGAACTTGCAAAACCCTATGCGGCAAGGCACTTGCTCTCTAGCTAATATGTTTCTGTGGATACTGCCTAATACATTCAACAGCTTGAGCTCTGAGTATACACATACTTGCTTGTGTTAAACTGGAACACATGTATTTCATTTCTTTTATTCCAGTTAACATCTTATGCCCTAGTTTATTCCTTTTAATTATTTGAATTCATGTAAAATATTTTCTGCATATTTATCTTTTCCTTTTAATCTTTTAGTATTTTTGTTTTTATAATCTCACAGTTAATTGTTCTGGGCTGATTTATCTTTTCTTACCCTGGTACAAGACTTTTATCTTGTGTTTACTTTGTTCTCATATTATTTATTTACCTACTTTCTTCTTATCACCTCAGGCTTGGCTTTAATTATTTCCCTTTATGTTATCTATTTTTCATTTTACTTTTTAATTTTGCATTATCTTTCTTCTTCCTTATCTTTACTTTTGCTTTATTTTAATATAGCAAATGCTGTGTCTAAAGCCCAAGGAGGGGGGCTGGTGCAAGCAGCATGAGGCTCAGGGGAAGGTAAAGTGTTTGTTCCCCACTCCAGGCTGCCTGGCTCTTCCTGTCTCTGAGAGAGCAGAGTTCTTCTCTCTCTATCTCCTCTCCATAGAGGACATCTCCATATCTTCCTATAAGAATGTCAGGGTTGCATCTTATGAAAAGCACAGTGAGATGAGACAAAATTTAAATCACACTAGAACTGTATTCTTCAGATATTTTGCACTGAACCTTTCCCTTCTACATTTATAATTTTCAAACTCTATATAGATATGTTCACAAGCAATGAATTGTATTTACTTTGCCCAAGTTCACTAATACATGACTAGCATATGAACAGCACTTAATTATGGTTCTACAGAGGTGACAATCTGGATTCTGTTTGAACCGTTTCCTAAATCTAAGAGTATTCTGCACTAAGCAAGTGATATCAATCTCCTCATCTATTATGAGGGTCAAAAAAGACTGGCAGCCCTACTAAGGTAAGCTCAGATGCTCAACAGGCAGCCCTATTAAGGTAAGCTCAGATGCTCAACATCAATAGACCACTTTCAGATGCATATAATTTCCCACGGATGCTAATTTTGAGTCACATTTTAATCACAGGCTTTAACACTATTCTGCATTAATTGACTGTTCTTGCTCTTTTACTATCTCATGTTTCTATGTCTGTGTTAAGATTTGCCAATCTGTTAGTTATTTTTTTCTAAGTTTATTTGTAGGCCTCCTTTTTAAGCAACCAGGTCTTGAAATTTTAATATCCAAAGCCATTATGGTAAAAAAGGAAAGAAACTGTTGAAAGGAAACAAATTTCAAACAGCAAGGGTTAGAGAAACCCACTTACATATTGTAAACAGTCAACGAAAAACGTCACCAATGACCCCAACACTGAAAATTACAAGCTTACTGTAGAGCAGTAGTAGAGTACACTAAGAAGTAAAAAATTATTTAGAATAAGTATGGGAATTATACAGGAATAAAATAAAAGAGGCAGTAGAAAAAAATGCAGAAACAGAAGGAGCCTAATTACTAGAAAGAGTAGACAGCTTTATGTACTGTGCAACCTAGAAGAGTTCTTCGTAACTTTACAAGTTGTTCTTTTGGTTTTCATGGCTTCGAGTTTCTTGAACAAGTGGGTTTGGATTCCTGGTTCTCTTCTTGGCATCTGGTGTGTAGGAAGAACTGTGCCACAGCGGAGTGGAAACACTCAAATACAAATAAATCGAAGCTGATACTATGTGATACTCTAGAAGAGACCTTGAGATGTTTCCGTGTGGTTTTAAAGGTCAATCTCTGATTAGTCTGGGAATTTCAGTGTTACACCGATTGTGCACATTAATTGATTTGCATTGTGAAGTGCAGAGTTGTATTTACTTCAAGTGAAGTTTAATTTGTACCTTTGTCAAACTGTTCTGGAGAATAACTTAAAACTATTGATGAATAATCCTATCTGCAAATGTAAGTAGGTTCTATTCTATTTTTATTTTAAATGAATGTAGGACAGCCATTTGTTTTCCTGTGTGTGATAACACATGCGTTTTTGAGAATCTGATAGCATGCTTTATAACAAGTCACATTTTATAGATTTATTTCGTGCATAGGATTGTTTCACCTGCATGTGTGTTTGTGTCTGATGCCCACAAGGGTCTGGATTCCCCAAACTGAAGTAATACATGTTTGTGAGTGTTTTAGATCTGGAAAGTGCAGGATGCCCAGAATTAAATAGATGGGTGTAAACTATGATATGGGTTCCAGAACCAGGTGCAAGTCCTCTACAAGAATGGTAAATGTTCTTGACCAGTGAGCAAACTCCAGTTCCACAGCAGGCATCTCCTTTGGGAGAATCATGGTCAGGCAGCAACTCATAGAATTCCAGATTTGGAATGTCGTGGCCAGGTACATTCTTATTTCTGATCTGCCATGGACACTGTAAAGAACTTCTATTCTGTGAAATGGCACAGGCATGTCCTCCTGACTGCTTCCTGAAAGCATCTGTCACACTTGTTAGAATGTTAAATTTTTATTTTGATACCTTGTCCTCTTTGTCCTTTGGCTTCTCGGCACATTGAAAACAATTCAAAACAATGATTTCTGCATCAGGAGCACTTGTCATCCCGCTTGTCATTTACGGGATCCAGTGTGTGACAGTGCTGCAGAGACTCATCCTAGCGTGTTTACAGGACCTTAGAATTAAAGTGCTCGTCTCACATGTCCTTTAAGAAAAGAGTGTTCTGTATATGTGACAAGAGGATGTACTTACACACTTTTACACACTGCCTTCCAGATGCAAACAACGGTCTACTGCTTCTCTTTCAGTGGTACAATATTCCTTATTATAAAAGATGATGAATTGATGATTACAGTTACTTAATTTTTAGCTATATTTCATATGCTTAATATACAACCATCAGTGAGTGACAGGAAAAAGGAACAGTGTACAGAAGACAGCTCACACATCTCTGAATATAACTTAGTCCAATTTGGAAATTATGGCACTGCCAGTAATCAGAGAATTGGACTAAAGGAGAACTCCAGTAATAATAACTTACGGCAATGATGATGATTAGCAGGATAATTATAATCTGTATCTGCATCTGTGTGTGTGTGTGTGTGCGTGCGTGCTAGCACACGCGTGTGCACAGGCCCACACACACCTGCTTATGTGTCAAGCTTCATGCAAAGAGGTGACCTTAGGGATCGCTCTTGTTCCTTGTTTTATTCACTGAGACAGAGACCCTATTTTTCTAGTGATTACCCCATCAATTTCACTCTTTCTGTAGGAACTCTGGGTTTCAGATCCACACAACTGCATCTGGTCTGTATTGCTTTGGGTTCTGGGGAATTCTGCCTCAGTTTCTCATGCTTGCATAGTCACAGTGAGCACTTTATACACTGAATCTTCTTTGGAGCTCCAGCCTTCTGTATTTCTTTCTTTTAAAGGACCTACACTTGACTAAGAACTAGGAGTAATATCCTAAGTTCTCCAAATGTGACAAAACCAAATCTTAACTAACATTTAAAATCACCTATATTGTTCTAATTAGTCATCAAGACAGTATATAATAATATTTTTATCTGAGAATTCAATTTTATAAATAATTCTCTTATCTACACATCTTAACCAATCTTTGAGATCTGAAATGTCCTCACAATAAAGCATAACGCTCATTGAATTTTAAGAGGGTTATTTATATTTCTGATTTGCATTTGGCTAGATGGTTCTTGTTTGTTGTTTTGAAATTATTAGTTTCATAATAATATCATTATAGCTATTTGAGCAGATCCTGACTGTGGTGTTAGCACTCAATAAAATTATTCCCATTTAAATAATTGAAATATAAAAGTTTGAGAAGTGTGAGACCTATAAATAATGTATTTAATTGCTGTTCTCTTAAAAAGCAAGTTGTCCTTCCCATGGGGTTGCAAAATCTTTCAGCTCCTTCAGACCTTTCGCTAGCTCCTTCATTGGGGTCACTGTGTTCAATTCGATGGTTAGCTGCAAACATCCTTCTCTGCATCAGTATGACTCTGGCAGAGCCTCTGAGGGGACATCCATAGCAGGCTCCTGCCACTAAATACTTCTTGGCATTAGCAATAGTGCTTGGGTTTGGTGGCTGCATATGGGATGGATCACCAGGTAAAACAGTCTCTGGATGATCTTTTCATCAATCCCTGCTCTTCTATTTGTCCGTGTATTTCCTCCCTTATGTGCTTTGTTCTCCTATCTAAGAAGGACTGAGGCTTCCACATTCTGGCCTTCCTTCTTTTTGCACTTCATAATTTCTGTGAATTATTTCTTGGGTATTCTTATCTTTTTGGACTAGTATCTCTTATCAGGGAGTGCATACCATGTGTGTTCTTTAGTGACTGGGTTACCTCACTCAGGATGTTAACAGCATTATCAAACAACCTAACCCTTCAGAGTTACTAGGGACTACAACACCAACCAATGAGTTCACATGGAGAGACCCATGCTACAGTTGCATATGTAACAGAGGATAGCATTGTGTGGCATCAATGGGAAGAGAGGCCATTGGTTCATTGAAGGCTTGTTTTCCCAGTGTAGTGTACCGCCAAGGCACTGAGGTTGGAGGAGGTGATTTTGGGAAGGACCACCTTCATGGAAGCAAGTGGAAGGGTGGTGGATGTGGGGAAAAGGGGATAACATTTGACATGTAAATACTGAGAATGTTCAATAAAAATGAGACAATATTTAAAAAAGAAAGTTGTCTATGGAAGTTCAAAGATTTCAATTGTAATTTCTGATGATGGCTCAATTTATTATTTTTTAAAATTGAATTACATTTTCTTATTTGTTTATTTGTGTTTGTATGTATATATGTATGTGTGTAGATGTATGTGGATGCATGTACATACCCACAATGAATATACATGAAAACCTGAGCATAGTGTCAGCACTGGCTCTCTCCTTCCACTATATGATTTGTAGGAATAAAACACTAAATTGTCAGGTATGAAAGCCAGTAGTTTTGTCCGGTGAGTCATCTCACTGGAAATTTTCTGGACATTTGTGAAGCCCATGTCAGCTGACTCACAAGCAAAATCCTGTCCTTTTGTATCATTGTGAGATTGCTGACCACCATCCCAATTTCTTCTCATTTTACATCAAGTCATAGACAGCCTGTTTCCCTTCCTTCCTGGGGTACTTTCCCTTTGCCCACTTTTCTCTATTCTTCAATATGTAGCTGAATTTCTACTTTTTCTTTTCATGTTGATATCAGACCTGGAACTATCAAATGAGAGTGAATATATCTGTGAGTTAATATAAAAGAAACTTCAGCTTTTGCTCTCAACTTTTAAGACAAGTAGAGGTATTCATGCTGAGTCTCAAAAGCAGCACCAAATTGCTACTAGCAGGATTTTCCTGTCTTTTGCTTGGACGTTTGAGCATGTAGCTTTCAACTTATGCTCAGGGCTTCATAACTGCCTTTTTCACCTGAGGCATAGATACAAATTGTAAGCGAGAAGACAGGAGATGAATGGCAAGAATGTCAGTCTCCTCACTTAATGAGCTCTCTGGCAAGAGATTCTATTAACTTGTACTTCAGCTGAGCCTGTTAAAATGACCACTTCCAATAACAACATGAGCAAGAAAACACCATTCCTTAAACTAGTACGCTGAATGCACCCCAAACAAAGCATCATTTCCGTGAAAGAAAAAGAAAAACAAGGCAGTCACACACAGCAAGGAATTTGAAGGTGCTGGCCCTTTGAAATATGTAGCTTTGCTAGAATGTTTTGAATGATTTGAATGTTATGCTTTTTTCATTGTTGCTTTTGGTTTTGGTTTTTTTTTTTTTTTTTAGAATTTACATGTCTTGTTTGTTTTGTGAGTCATTCTGAGAATGGCTTCTCATTTGAAAACAGCAATTCAGAAAACGATAAGAGAATTAGATTGTGTTTGTTTCCAACAGCTTGTATTGGGAAGTCAGTTGTGTGAGCAACATGTCTCTAGAGAGGTGTAGTCTACAGCAGTTACCAGAAACAACAGCCAATTTCTGGAGTCTGTGTACTTCTCTCCACAATACTGAGTGTGTTTACTCATTTCTCATAAAGTTTCTATCACAATCACCAAACAAGCGTATTGCTTACTGTGAACTGTGTCTATATTCCACTTTAAAATATCCCATTTTTCCCATCTGAACAAGAACTGAGATAACTCAATGCACTGTCATTCTACAATAGAGTAACAAGTGTCTGTCTCGAGACAGACCCACATTAAAATCTCCATGTCTGTAAACTGGACAAAAAGATGATATCTTCATAAGATACTATATGCTATATGGTTTCTTATGTCATTTAAAATATTTAATCCACCAATATTTTCAACTTTGATTATATAAAGTTGGTTTTTACTAGTAATATGACCGTATCATTTGTTACAAATTTTGCTAAAAGTTTGGCCCACGAAATTATTTTTTTTCCTCTTAAAATGTACACCATGTTTAATTTACCTGTGTTGGATGACATTTAGAAAGGACTGGTTCTTAATTTTAGGTGTGATGTTGGGAGCCATTTGTGCCACACCCAAAGATGGCGCCAGCTTCCTGCCAATGATTCAGCTAACAGAGCCGTTGTCCAGCCCGAGAGATGTAGTGCGCATGTACCACACATGTCACAGCCTGCTCTCTGGGCATGCTAAAGAGATACTGGAGGGCGCACCAATCAGGTAGCAACACGAGTCTCTTGGGCATTTTTAAGCAGTGCATTTTTCTTCCATGGGGTCCCCTGCTCAAGAGTACAGTACAATAAAAATTTTTCGCAGAAGAATCCTGTTGTCGCACGTCGTTCTTGCCGGCAGGACGTGGGGCACGCAACGGTGTTAAGTCAAGAAGAATCAAAAATGCTATGCCTAGCATCAAAATTTTACCAAAACTGAAATGATAATGCTATAAAGCACCCATTACATAGGCCAGGGCAGAGGGCAATATACTACTCATGCATACTTGTTGACTTTCCTGTTACATGGATGAACACTGACAAAAGCTAACAAGGCAATAAAAGGATTTATTCAAAGTCTGTTGCTTGGTAGTAATTCACCATCGAGAGAAATCAGGGCGAGCAACTCATGTAGACATGGCAGCTATACCATAGCTGGGTGACATTAACTGGCTGGTTTTCATTCACTTGTGCTCAGCCATCCCTCTTGTAGAACTCAGAAAGACTTGTCCAGGGAAATCACCTCCCTCAGTAGACAGGGAATTCCCATTCTACTCATTAATCAAGAGAATTACCCACACACTTGGCATGACCACAGTTGAATCTGACCTAGTAACCCCTCAGCCAGGACTCATTTCCCAGGTGATTTTCTTTGTTGGGGTAAGCTGAAGATACAACTAACCAAAATGCCGTTGATGAAGCCAGGCCATGTGGCACACCGAGCTGTGTGTGTGACTATGTCTGTAGATAAGTCATTCTGATTTAGTAGGCAAATAAGCAAGCCACTTCAGAATATTACATTGTGAAATCAAAGATGTATTTAAAAAATCATTTTCTTCTGACTAGGGACAATAGTGTGAAAAAGTTAACATATTTGATTCCAAGGGGGGAAAGAAAACCTCAGTGGTGGTTTGATTACAGTTTCATAAGAATGCTGCATATTAAAGTCCCATACTAATATAACTGGAAAACGATGACGTATCCAACAGAGAAATAAGACATAGTAAGTCACCAGTTGTGTTCCTCAGTGAAGGAAACACTTGGTGGGAACATAATATATACTTATTTCAGTGTGTTTTACATTATTTTTATTTTTAACAAATTGAGAATCCTGCTAGTTGTCTTTATTTACAAACTTCAATAGTCTTTTCTGATGATATTCAATAAATCATTCAATAATTATTTAGAAATACAGAAAGTGTGTTGAATAATTCATTCTGCCCTCCTCACCTCCGAAAAGCTAATTACCTAATTTCCATGACCTTTGCATGTTTTTCTATTTGGTTTCATAGTCATTTCCTAAATGCTCGGTGAGTGGCCACTGTGAGTTAAATAATGTTTATTTAATTAATGTTGATATTTAGCATACATTAATTACATCTTCAACTAGAAAAGTTATGGCAGCAAAAAAATAAAGAATTTGTTCTATGTTATTATACACAGGTTCATCCCGACAAACACTTATGTGACACCTACAATCTGGCCACACATATGCTAAGTGATAGAAATAAAACAGTTGCCTGTAACATCATCTTTGCCCCTGAGAAAATTACAGGGTTTGATGAAGTCTCATTTTTTATTATTTACTGAAGTATTTTTTAAATAATTATTGATAAGTATAATTCTGACACATAATAATATGTTTATGTCATATGATTTTAATACTAAGATCAGTTTAAAATTTTTATTATTATTCAGAAGCAGTTTAGAAGTTATTTTTAAAGAACAGGAAAATACTCGTATATTTAGCATGTTCCAAGTGCCAAATACTCTGCTGTGTTTTGATACAGTATCATTGTTAGACGTAAAAATAACTCTATGGTTGTCTCAGTTCTTGTAAGAAAATACTCTACGATACATGATAAATTGTCCACTGTTTCATGGCAGTTTTTGGAAGAGGAATGACTCAAGCACATTCTCCAAGCTGGCAGGGATATCTTCACAGCATTCAGCAGGCTCAGTCGTCAATGTCTACTGACAATTACTTGCTATATACTAACTCCAGTTACCAGAGAGCAAAGGAGTTTCCATGGCAAACGGTGACCAACACTTATCAGGGCCCACCACTCTAGGAATCAACAAACTGAAAGTGCTGTTTGAGGGAACTTGGAAGAGCTTCTTATCAGTACATGTTTTGCCACATGGCCAGGAACTACACGTTTTCTCATTTGTCTAGGGTCTCAACCAGTACTGACCAGGGTCTCTCCCCACCTGGCAAGGGAGTAGTGAGAGAACAATATTCACAAGGAGAGAAGAGACAGAGTGAGTGACACACAGGCTGCTTGTTGCTGATGCCTGGCACTCCAGTGCCTTTGCTTCTATTCTATTAATGTAGTGAAAGGCACCCATCACGTCCACATAAGATTTAAAGCACTGAGATATAAATTCTACCATTTTATGTTAAGAAATGCAATGTCAAATTTCAAAGGGTATGGCTCAGAGGAGGACAAAGGTCATGGTTACTTGTATAACCAGCTGCATATGTCCACTCAATGGCTGTAATCAATAACCACTTCTTTGCAATAAGTAAAATGTGTTTATTCCTTGAAAACTAGTGAATTTTCATTGTATTCTGTTATACCCTCCTGAGTGTTTATATAGCTCCTTTTTAGTGTTTATATAGGAAGAAGATGTTAGGTCTTCCCGTTCATGCTAACATAACATTTTGAATCTCAAATGCTTTATAAAATTAGAATAAAAAAATCTACATTGTCCAATTATAAGCTCCTACCACAATGATTATATCTAAATAATCAACCAGTATGTATAAAAAGTGGGATGGAAACTCACCTTGCACAATGGATAAAGAAAATAAATTTAAAGTACATTCTTAGGAAAAAACCAAAAACTATCTACAAATCATAGGGGGAAGTTAAGCAAGTTTATATGAAACTGAGGTTAAGTGAAATTAAGATATACCTTGCAGAGATTGCTGGGCAGTCCTAAATAGTGACCTATTCTGAGCCTTTGAAGTTCTTTTTAATGGTGGCTAAGGTAGAATTAAGATGACACAGATTTCCAGACTAGACAAGTAGTGCCAGACTCAGCTAGGCTGTACTAGAATGCAGGCTCAGCATTCTAGAGCACTTTTATATATGTTAGTGGCTTGGAAATATTTGCAGAAAATGGCAGGAAAAGAAATCTGTGGTTGAGTGTGAGAGCAGGGGCATGCACAGAAGCCATACTTTGTCTCTGTATATTCAATACTAGGTGTAGGATATTACTTAGTGGTCACTGGACCTGATATAGGAGCATCAGCTTATCAAATGTCATTAGTGTTAGTTTACATGTTCTATCTGAGAGACAAAGGGAGTGATGCTTTATTGCCAAATTTCTATTTTGAGATATTTCATCATGGTCTAAAAGGCTAGCAATAGTTGATCTAGTATTATCTTTTTGGTTTTGCTTCCGTTGTTGTCATTGTAAATGATTATTTTTATTTTTAAATTATCATTGTTTGGTCTGACATCCCAAACACAGTTTCCACCCTGTCACCCTTCCTTTTCTCTTCCCATACAGTCACAACCACTTTTCTGTGTCCCTTATTTAGTCCTTCTCTCTTTCTGTTCAGATAAAAAGGCCTACTGTGCATATCAACAAAAAATGCTATATAAAGTTGCAGTAAGACTAGACACCCTTCCCATTAAGGCCGAATGAGGAAGCTCAGTATGAGTAAAAGGGTCCCAAAGGCAGGGTACAGAGTCAGACACAGCTCCTGCTTTTCCTATTAGGAGTTCCACAAGAAGAACAAACTACATGCTGAAACATCTATGCAGAGGACCTAGGTCAGTCACATGCAGGGACTTTCTGGCTCTTGTTTCAGTCTCTTTAGGCCCATATGAGCCTAGATTAGTTGATTCTGTGGGGGTATTTTTGTAGTGTCCCTGTAGGTGCTATATTTATTCTGGCCCCTCTTCCATGGTATTCACTATCTAATGTTTCATTGTAGGTCTTTGCATCAGTTTCTACCAGTTGCTAGGAGAGGCCTCTGATGAAAACTGATCTAGGCATCAATCAATCTCTGAGTACAACAGATCAACATTAGGAACTATTTCATTTACTTTTTGTGTTTTATTCTAGGTCTCTGGTTATAGTCTCTACTTCTTGACCCTGGCAGCAGTATCAGGGGCGGGTATTTACTCAAGGCATGTGTTTCAAGTTGGACTTTCATTAGTTGGTCACACCCACAATTTTTGTGTCACCTTTCCTCCAGCACATCTTATAGGCCAGACAAATTGTAGGTTGTTGGATTTGTGGCTGGGTTGGTGTCTCAATCCCTTTACTGGAAATTTTGTTCTGATAAATGGTTAAGATGGCCGGTTCAGGCTGCATATTCCACATTTCTACAAGTCTTAGGTAGCACAACCACCATAGGTTCATAAATATTTCCTGCTGCACTAGGTTTCTACCTTATCAAGAAAGTTTACCCCCATACCACATAATAATCAAAATACTGAACTTACAGGCCAAAGACAGAATAATAAAAGCCACAAGGTAAAAAAATGCCCCACCTAGGGATCTGTTCCATCTGAAGACACCAAACCCAGGAACTAAGGCTGACTCCAAGAAGCTGGACAGAAGCCTGATATAGCTGTGCCCTGAGAAGCTGAACCAGAGCCTGACCAATACAGATGAGGATGCTTGCAGCTAACAATGAGACTGAACATGGGAACCCTAATGGAGGAGTTAGGAGAAGGACTGAAGGAGCTGAATGAGTTTGCATACACCTAGCAAAAATAACAATATCAACCAACCAGACACCCCAGAGCTTCCAGGGACAAAACCACCAACCACAGGGCACTTGAGGGACCCATGGCTTCAGCTGTATATGAAGCAGAGGATGGCATTATCTGGCATCAGTGTCAGGGGAGACCCATGATCCTATGTAGGCTCAATGCCCCAGCATAAGGGAATGATAAGATAGTGAGGCAGGAGTGGGTGGGTTGTTAGGGAGCACCCTCATAGAAGCAGAGGTAAAGGCAGATGGGATAGGAAGTTTGTGGAGGGGAAACTAGAAAGGGGATAACATTTAAAATATAAATAAATAAAATAATGAATAAAAATGCCAAGTAATTAAGAAATGGGTCGTCTTTTATTTTTAAGGAAAATTAAATTGCCTTTAAACATATCATTATTTAATGAAAGAGTCAACACTTTAAATCCTGTCCTGTTCATGGACAAACAATCCAGATCCGGGGCCCTTGCTCCTCTACTGCTTCTTTCCAGATTCCTTCTGAACTCTGAAGTAAGGGGCACTGACACCGAAATTAGGATGAAACTAAAGAATCTTGGCAACTTGGTAACCTTCATTACCCTCTCCCTCTGCATTTGGGGCATTTCTGCCTAGTCCTTTATTTTGTATTTTCTAAACAAAAGATATTTTTTCATTATTATATTTTAGTGGAACATAGAATGTACATCCATTGAACTACTTCTGTCTGCTTAGTTAACCAAGCAGTGGGACTGTGGCAAAATGTCAGGCCCCATTCCAGCATGCTGTTGGACCCTTTGCTTCCAGCAGCATCCCCACCTACAACACCTAGCAAGAGGCGCATACAGTGCTGCATGCACTAGATACAACTGTAGAGTCATAGAGTGTGGATGACGAACCATGACCCTTTTTAGAGTAATATGAATATGCACACTGAAAACATATTCTTCTCAGAGCATACATATACACTTTGATTAAGCACTCCCATGCGCGATTGCTTGTCCATTTATAGCATATTATGATTCATAATAAGGTTAATGAACTGCTTAGACTAGTCTATGTTCATTCTCGTTACTTGATTTGTGTGAATTTTCCATTAAGTTCATATTTTTGCTTCTTAATCCTAGGAATTAATACGTTTTTCATAGCTCCCAGAATAAATAAAAAGTCTTTCCCTCTCTTTAAGAGCTTTCGGATACAGAAATAATTTACTATGACTATTAGTGTCCCCATTATTTTCATTGAGGTTCTTGTCCAGTTAGTTTAGAAATCAGATCAGTAAGTGCTGAGGAAGTAACTCTTCTTCCTTGATCAGAAGACAGACTCGGCCAGAATATTGACCCTCATGGGAAGCAGGTTGGTGAAAGGAATTCCTTTACACATCACGAATACAGGAGCCCATCTCTGGAAGCACAATGCACATGGATACTATTAAGGCATGTGATAAATATTTTCAGCTGTCCCTGCTTTCTCTGAGTGTACGTCTTTTATTTTTTTCTCCTGTGTTCCAATTGTAGATACAAATCTGGCCAACAACATTGGTGGTGGTAAAGAGCTCTCTATAGGAAGAATGGAAAACAGTTATGACATTGCATACATGAGCGAACTCTACCTGTGAATTCAGATGAGGATCTTTTTAGTATTTGAGACTAGCTGCCCACTGCTTTGAACCAGAAAATTTAACCTGCTCTGTCACACACAAAACTTCTTGTTGTTTCTTGTATAACCCAATAAAGAGCTATGCTTTTAAGAGAACAGCTCTAATTTCTCTCCTCTACCAGTGTAATCTTCTGATCATCTTCAAAGTAATGTCTTGTCTTCTCAGGAAGTAGCTGATGCTTATACTTGGAGGGGCTGTTTTTACCCAGGGTTTTTATAGGTCTTCAAATTCAAAAATACAAATAATTTAAAACCCTGATATTACACAATTTATTTTGAGAAAATTTGTAAACTAAATAAATGTGTGTATACATAATGTGTGTGTATGTGTCTGTGTGTGTATGTGTGCATGCATGTGTGTGTGTTGGGGTGGTGTAAAACAGAGGATAATCTTGAGTGGTTCCTCCAGAGTTTTTGAAACAGAGAAGCCCACTAACCTCATAGCTTATCTAGCTGAATATATTGTACCCAGCATGTTCTGTGAAGCTGTTTGTCACTGTCTCCAACATGGAGATTGCAAGCTTGGGTCATCTTGCCTATTTTTTTGATTTGAGATATAAGTATCAAACTTAGGTCTACATATTTGAATTATGGTTGAGCCATAACTGCAGCCCAGTTTGATTTTCTATAGAATTATTGTACATGCTAACATTACTAACACAAATTCCATCACAACATGCATTTTGTTTTACTTTTATAAATTCTAGTCATACTTACAAAGGAATAATCATTTCTAACCTATATTTCTCTTTTTTACTCTTCCCACATATTCCCTGCCATGTCTCCAACCAAATTTATACTTTTCCTTCTTTTTTGATATCTCACTAAGACCTCTACCTCTCTCTATTTGCCCCAGTGTGTCTTGGTATGGGCCACCTGTTGGAATGAGGGAAACCTTCAAGTAGACATATCCTCGTTAAAGAATGATTCTGCTCCGCCAAGAAATTTTCTATTGCTATTATTACTCAGTATGGGGTGGGGCCTATGGACTTTCATTACTTTGTTATTTTTTTGTCTGAGACAGTAACATAAGTCAGGATGGCGTGGAACTCCCTATAAAGACCAACATAGTTTCATTCATACTTGCAGCAATGTTCTGAGTATAGTCAGCACAGGGAATTCTCACCACACCTGACCCCATGATAAGAATTTTGAAATATACTTTGCATTTTTCAATAACATTTACCTTGTAAACTAACCACACATAGGACAATATATGGAAGACTATGAGAAAGAATCATGACCATTGTATTTGAAACCCATAAGCAGACTTCATCAAGGAGCCACAAAAAATAATCACAGTGAATCCTAAAAAAAAAAAAATTAAAGGAAGACATTTTAGCACCCTTGTATTTTACATATTAAAATTGGTTCTTTTTTTTCAAATACAGGATAATTATTGATTATAAGAAGTCATAATTTCACATATATATTTTGTGTCTAAATTCAAACATTTTCCATTTTGCCAAGTTGCAGATTATTGGCTTAAAATACTGGGATGTAACATTTAAAATAACATCTCTAATATGTTAGAATAAGTATACTAATACATCCGCATTGCTCCTATATTATCAATTTTAGATAACTTTTAGATTCTGATAAAATTATGCAAATTTTAACATTCAACCATCCTTAGCGTTTCTGATAGTTAACATTAATGCTAGCTGCCCATCACACTAACAATAATCTGTCTGAACCTCAGGCTGGAATACCAATTACTGTGATGAGTGAAGCCCAATCTTAAAGTTTCTTCATTTTGCAAGTAGACACTTGTCAGCACACAGGAACAGCACAGAAGTATCAAAGTCTTTCAAGTAACTGGGATTCTTTGTGTCAAGGCACAAGCCCTGGTTGACACACAGCATCATAAAAAGGAAATGAAATCACTTTGTATTGAGAACAAAAGGTTGAAAGAAAGAAAATATATGTCATGGTATTCTCAATTATTTAGAAAAATTGCTGCAGAATTTTTACTTCAGAAAACTTAAATAATATTTAGTAGTATATATTTTATTGGACTTACTTGTCAACAATTTAAAAATACTAATGATTTTGTCTCCAATGAATATTTTATTCTATTTATTCTTTATTGTAGCTGCTGATAATGAATTACTTCAACTGTCTCAAAATGAAAGAAAGGAGAAATAACTATTTGCATTAAGGAGATATTGTCACGTGTCTTCAAAGGAAGACTTTGTTATAAAATGTCCATCTGTGTACACACCTGTTTTATAAGCTGATGTTATGATTTTTTATAGTAGGTTTGAATAACTTCAATGTATAATTTCACCAAATATTATTATCCATACACTCTTGACTGTATAAAAATGATTCTACAAATATGTGATACTACAAAATATTCTTGTATTTATAACATGTATTTTATTATACTAAAAATGAACTAATTAAATAGAATCTCTATGAACACTTTGTTTTATATAATTAGCTAATATTTATATGTCTGTTTATTTGTCAATTCTGTATTTATTATAAAAGATGGAAAAGTGTGAAAATTATTAACAAGTTTAACTTCCATAGTGCTTGATATTATAAAAATTCATACATTTCTTTTCAAACTGTAAAAGAGACAAAAACAATTCAAGAACATTTATAATAATATTACTTTAGTAAATTCCCCAGTAAGCAAACCAACCCATTGGCACCATTACTGCAGTCCAGGCAGAGATTTAATATCTTCTGAAAAGTAGAAACAAAATCCTAAAAGGATATAATGCTGGAGATGAGTATAGTGTCTTAACTGAAAATTTATTGTGCTGTAAAGGTTGTGAAAGATGACTTCAGTAGGAGAATCATTCCCAGAGAACTGTAGAGGATGTTGCTGTAAAGAGAATCCTTTTCATGTCCACTCCTTACTTTCATCTACTCTTTGCATTCTACAAAGTAGCCCAGAGATTTCATATGAATTTTAATTATGAATATATTTTATGACATATTTTATATAGGTACTCAAGAAGTCTAGTAGTGAACATAAATATAACTTGCACAGAGATATAGATGGCATGGATATGGAGATTGAGATAGAGATAATAGAGATAGAGACCATAGAGATAGAGAAAGAGATTATAGAGATAGAGATAGAGATCATAGAGATAGAGATATAGATAGAGATAGAGATAATAAAGATAGAGATAGATAGAGATCATAGATAGAGATCATAAAGATTGAGATAGAGATGACAGAGATAGATGATATACAGTTTTCAGAGTAATAAATGTATTTGTTTGCTGAAGCATTGAATAAACAGACATGTTATTTTGTGTGTTAATTTTTTCTATGTAGATGTGCACAAATAAAGATAAAGCCTTGCTAACTACTGATGATTGACCAAAATAAGGATTGTAACATGTCAAGGTTGGTAGGTCATCAAGGTTTTTATGTTTCCTTACTAAGCATGGTTGAGGGAATATATAGAAAACTGTGAGGGCAAATTCTCATCCCATCATTGATTACAGCTTTGGGGAAGCTGCATCATGCACTCAACTTCTCAACTATTATGGTTCTCTAACATCTCTTAAGAATGCTTGACAATGGGGTAGGGTGGATTTGGATAGGAAAGAAAGAATAATGTCCAGAACATAGGATGAATATATATATATATATATATATATATATATATATATATATATATATATATATATATATATACATATATATTCTCCCTGACTTCTCCTAAGAAATATCAATAACTTCACTACAGAGCTATGTTTGTTTATTTAATTGTCATAATTATTTGGTTAAAGTAATATGTATTCTAAGAAGATGATTGAATGATTATGTAATGATGAGAGAAAAGAAAATTGTCATATCACATATTTTATACTGTATTTCTCCATCTAGCACTGAAGTTTAGGAAGCTTATCTATGTATCAAGAATGATTTTTGTAGTGAGCAAAATTAATAACAGTGCCGTATATAAGCTGTAGTTTATCCTCAAGTTTGACAATTGTTACCATAATTTCATTTGGTTTATAATATGGAGAATGTTATGCAACAGTTTTCTCAGTAAGAGTCACTATGGTAAAATGTAGACAGCTTCCCTTTGGCTCCTTCAAAGAGGTGATTGGAAAATTGTGGATGGTTAATACACCTGGTTTAAACCAAGGATGCTATGAATGTGTTCATTTTGCTCATTACTCGAATGTAGACCATAGATTCTTAAGTGCAGTTGGTTTTCCAAGATAACCAAATTATAGCTTTCAGTTTTTCTTTCATTTTGTTTCTGTATACTTTTAAACATGACAATATCATAGTATGTTGTAGCTTCTATTGAAAAATATATTTGCCCATCTCATTTTTTTCTAAAGAAGAAAAGAAAAAAAGAAACATCTCCATGTCGTTTTTCCATGCTGAAGTATGATGTACTTTTTACCTTCAGCATGGTTCTATTACAATCGTTAACTTCCAAATTGTGAAATACTCAAAATAAACAAGCAGAGACCCAGAGCAGGGAGATTTTTCACCTCTATGTGGCCTTTTCTATTGAATCTGCTCTCACAGAAGCTTTTCTTGCAATGTGTGTCAGGTTCCATGTTTGTGAACATAAATAAAAACACATGAAGATTTTGATAATTCAAATGAACTAATTTTCTATAAACCCTCTATGTTTAAAATGTTATCCTTCTAAATAAATTGTTAATATCTTTATTTATATTTATAATTCATTATTTATGTAGTTATTTCTATTGTTAAGGATAATTAGTTTCTATCAGGTTTTCATTTATTTAATTAAAATAATTTTCATATAATATCCTGATAATAGATACTGCTCCCTCAATTAGACCAGTTTCTCCCTACCGCCCCATCCATTAAGATCTATTTTCTTTTTTGTTCTAACTAGAAAATAGCTATTTGTAGGATAATAATGAGTATACATATATATATATATATATATATATATATATATATTCTTATATATATATATATATATATATATACATATATAAGAACAGAATAAAATATAGTTTAATATAATATGAACGATCAAGACTCAAAGATTGAAATTAGACAAAATGTTAAACTGGGTATCATATCATTTATGCAAATGAATTTAGGGTTAAATAAAAAACAAAATATAAAATAACTTTTCAAAGAAAAGTTCCTGAAATAACATTATACAATAAGGAATCTCCAAAGATGCTATTGAGTTCATATTTTTGTTGAGAATCTACTGTTGGGAAGGAAGTCTACCCTTAAGAATAGTTTCTTTTTTTTTTTTTAAACCACATGAACAAATTTTAAACTATGATCATCTCATTAGATGTATGAAAGGCTTTTGACAAAATACAATAAAATTTCATGTTAGAAGTTCTAAAGTGATTACCAACACAGAAGACATATATTAATATAATAAAGGCAGCATATAGCATATCAAATATCATCTTAAATGAAAAAAAATTCAAAGCTTTTCCAGTAAAATAAAGAACCATAAATGCAAGGATGTTTGTTGACTTTATGCCAATGCAGTATACTCCTTGAAGTCTTAGCTAAAGCAGTAAGACAAGTTACAGAGTTATGGATTGAAAGGAAGAAGTCAAGGTATCTTTATTTGCAGATCACTTAATAGTATATGTAAGAGACCTTAAAAATTCCACTGGGGATATTCAAATCTGATAAACACTTTTAGCAAAATACCTTAATAGGAAAATCACCTCACAAAAAATCAGTAGAACTGCTAAATATAGGGGACAAATGAACTGCGAAGGATAAGAGGAAACAACCATTATCACAATAGCCCCAAATAATACAAATTAGCCTAGGCTGTCTAATCTATCAAGTGAAAGGTCTGTATAATAAAAATTTTAGGACACCGAAGAAATTGAAGAAGATATCAGAAGATGGAAAGATCTCAATTGCTCATAAATCAATAGGATTAACATAATAAAATAGTCATTCAACCAAAAGCAATCAACAGATTCAATGCAATTTCTGTCACAATTTCCACATTGTTGGAAATCTAAAAGGAATCATAAAAAAAAATATTTTGCTTCATATGGAATCATAAAACTTCTGGGATATCTAAAACAATCCTGAATAATAGAAGAACTGATAATGTTATCATCAACAACACATCAAGTAATATACTAGTGCTATTGTAAGAAAATAAGTATGGTATTGATACAAAACCAGGCAACCTGTCAACAGAATTTAATTGAGGCTGAGACTAATGGACAAGACATCTTAGGTAAAACTGTAAAAATATCCTGAAAATGTGTCTTCAGCAAAAGGTTCTAGTCAGAGCTGCATATAAATGAATCCAAATATATCCATACAATAACCCTGTACAAAACTCAACCACAAATGTATCAATAACCTCAATGTTTTGATAAAAAAGAAAGTGGGAAGTGTCATTAAAATTAATTTGCAAGATGGTAAAATATTACATTTATTAATCATACAATAATCTAAGTGCATCACAAATTGATAAAATATTAGTGGTCTTTGGGCTTCTCTAACATGTTTATTTTTCTATTTTTTAGGAACACATATATGAATATTATTATGTATCTAACTACAGTTTATAATATAATACTAATAATCATAGAGACAGGAAGATATATTTTAAAGACTAAAACAGATATTATTTGAGATGTTTCCAGGGTTTGTGCTTATAACTAAAGCCCAAGAAAAGTAATTACATTTTTTGAAGATGATTGTAGGGATAGTACATAAAATACAAATCATATTGATTTTTCAATTATAAAACTGATTTCAAAAGATGGTGCAAGTCAAGCTGAATTTCCTGGTGATGAGATAATTTCCAGACATACTAGACACACTCAACGCAGTTTTAAAGCATTATATAATGTAACTGTATCACAGGAAGAATGCATAGAATTTACTAAGAATGTCTTCCTAGTGATTTCATTAGAAAATAAAGTTTGGTAGAAAGAAAACTGCCTGAACCTTCAATCTTCATTATCCCTCAGCAAATGTAGCTTTTCTAGAAATATTCAAAAGTAATGAACTTATTCCCTTTGTCTCTCATTAAGTCAAAGACATCCTCCAATTTCCTGGAAAGGTTGAATGGGGAACGGAAAGAGTATGAAATGTAACCTCTTATACAGGGAAATTTAAATTGTTTTCTTTCTGGGAATGAAAGAAGTTGGCAACTGGCCCAAGGTATTTTTGTTTTCCCAATAGGATTAGGCTAATATTTCAGTTACTTTCTCTTGTCTATCTGTACTTCAATTATAATGCTAGCTAAGGGTATTTATTCTTTTGTGAAGAGTCTAAGAGTCACATTAAGTCATTTTCATATGTGATACCCATTTCTACTAGCCAGGTATTTAGGACTTCTTGTTCTACTCTATGACAGTAGCTTTCCTCCATACTAGCTTCTTCACATCAAACATATCCTGATGATCTTTATGTACTCAGAAAAAACCTCATAATGCATCTTTATTTATAATTTTCATATAGGTAAATTTTCTTCAGAACAATGGCTAAAATACTGACTTTGAATTGAATAATTCCACATATACTTTCTGAAAGGTAAAATTTATTTGATGGGTCTCAGGTTGAGAATGTCAAATCATATGGTGCTGTCCACTGTATACGATTTGTAAATGTGTATCTATGTTAGATAAGTGTGAATATATTCACAATCTTGAGCCTTGATATGAAACAGTTATTGTGTATAATTTTTATCCATCTAATATGACTTAGTTTTGTTTTATGATTTATTTTGTATTAGAAATAAATAAATATATTTCATAAGAATTAGAAGATTAAATCAAAATGAATGGGAGCTGGGAAGATAGTTTAGAAATTAAGAGCTTTTTCTTTACAGCATAAGGTACTGAGTTCAAATGCCTGATACCATTGAAAAAACAGAGTATGTCTGCATGTGCCTATATGATCCAGACTGTTGAGCGGAGAGGTAGGAAGGTGGATGTGGTGTGCTTTCTGTCAGCAGAATTCAATATTGAAAACTCTGTTCATCTCTAAGTAGAGGTTAACCTGCAAACATGCATACATACATACATACACATATATGTGTGCATGTGTATGTGTGTGTGTATGTAACAGAGAGGGGGATATAGGCAGATAGATAGGTAGATAGATAGATTGATTGATTGATAGATAGATAAAAAGTGTACAGATAATATTCATGTATAGTAATATACATAGACACTAAGAATAACTTAATTCTTATCAAAACTTGAACATTTTGATATGTTGGTATTGAGAATTATATAGAAGTCACAGCTCAGGGCAACGGTGTGCAGTTGTCTCCAGAAATTAACCCAGAGGTTATAAATCACCTCAAAATGAGTGACTCTCATGATGGAAAGTCAAAGGGTTGAAGTTCTACTGTAGATAGAGCACGACCTAGTTCATTAGTGAGAAATCTAGTAACTAATATTTCACACTTAATATTACATTCTTTCTTGCCTTATGTCAAATTCAAATACATTTAATTTTTTAGAATATTTTGTTCTTCCTTTCCCATGGCTGTTCAAACATCTCAGCCTACTCTTTCTATTTCAATATCATCAAAGTGAATTTCTTTTTGTTTTTCTTTCAATTTAAAAACAATTATTCTTATGTCATTACCTTATTAGACTAATAACTCATTTACATATTTCCCCTGATAACTCCCTTTCTACATAAATTTTTTCTCAAACTCAAATTACTGTGACAATTTTGAGCTAGTCAAAATGCATAATAAGTTTGATATCATGCTCCATTTGTAAATTGCATAGAATAATATTGTCTAAATAACAATGCTTAGAGAGTCAATAAATACCAAATGTGTGATCCCTGCTAGTTATAAATTTTGTAATTTGCTTATGAAAATGGAGGTTAAATCATTAACCTTGGTGTTTACCTCAACATTGCAAATGGACTTAGCTTAGGTTGTGAAGAGAATCAAATGAGATAATAGAAATGAAAGTAATTTGTATAGTGTGTGAGTCTCTGTGTAGGGTACTAATGACTTGAAATACAAAATCAAACATTCTACCTGAAAATTTGAAAAATTTAAACAAGAAATACTTTGAAAGAGACAAGGCACATGTGATATTGTGTCCTCTTCTCTATTTTACTCTTTCCACTTTCTATTTGTTTATTTTTTTCACTGAAAAAAATCACATACAGTATATGTGGATCATATTCTTTCCATCTCATTGTGGATCCCTTTTAATTTTTTTTAAGATTTGGTTCATCTTAATAGTTAAAAGTGTGTTTGTCTTTTATGAACACGTGTTGCTGTCAGCAGAGGAAAAAATACTGTTATAATACCACTTGTTCTGTGGATACATAGTAGGGTAAAGCAAGTGGTGTGAGTGGAGGAAACAGCAAATGTTCTTTATCATGCAGTTATCTTTTCAGTTTCTTCTTTTTCTCCTCCTCCCCTCTCCTCCTGCTTCTTCATAATCTTCTTTGTTTTTTTTTTCCTATTCTTCAAATGTTGGCATTTAATATTTGTTTGTTTTCAGAAAAAGACATTTTGATTCCCACAAAAGAAAGGTAAAATGTTTATCATTTATTTCACAATGTTTTAATTAATTAATTATTGTAATTATTTAGATTTTAAATGTTGCTGCCACAGTTCCATTTCTCAGAATTCTTCTTCCACCTATCACCCTCCATTTGTCTCTCAGAGTGTACCCTTACTCAGGTGCTGGCATCACCCTTCTCAACAGGATTTGTTGCCTCTCCCACTGAGGACAAACAGAATAGTTCTCTGCTAACTATATGCCTAGGGCCTCAAACCAGGCCACATATTTGTTTAGTGACTTTGTCTCTAGGAGCTCCCTTGGAATACTGTTCAACTATTAACAATGAGGATATCAGAACATTTGCTGGTAAATTGATAGAACTAGAAAATATCCTCCTAAGGGAGGTAACTCAGACCAAAAATAACATGCATGGTATATACACACTAATAAGTGGATCTTAGTTAAAAATTACAGAATACCCATGATACATCCCATGGGACATACAAAGAAATGCCCAAGTAAAGATGCTTCAATCCCACTTAGAAATGGGAACAAAGCAGGCCATTTGCCATCTGGAACAGTGGAGATTCAGGGACACAGCCCTGGTGAGACTGCTTTGTGAGTATCCGGGGTGAAGAGGAGTCTGGGATGAGCATGGTGAAAGGACACCCCCAACACTGGTTCAGGGGAGCAGAAACTCTGCCATAAGGACTTGGTTTCCACCCAGAGGGCCCTTGTGAGAAGAACAAATGCTCAGGCCAGCTGCCACCTGGATCAGCAGAATTTCAGGGACACAGGCCAGGTAAACTGGTGAGACGGGATCCAATCACAGACAACAAGATGGCAAGAGAAAAGCTAAAGAATTTACCCAATGGAAACCAAGACAACCTGGCAACACAAGAACCCAGTTCTCTCATCACAGCAAACAGCAGAATGCCAAACACTCCAGAAAAAGAAGACTCAGACTGGAAATCATACCTCAATATGATGATACAGATTCTTAAACGAGAAAGGGAGGAAAAGCATAAAGAAGTAGAAGTTTATAAAGAGGAAACAAGAAAAACACGCAGAGAAGTCAAAGAACTAGAGGAAAACAGAACCAATGAGATGAACTTGAAGAAGGAATTTAAAATGGAAATAGAGACAATAACATAAACACTAAAAGAGACAACACTGGAGGTAGAAGACCTAAAAAAGAAATCAGGAGTCAAAGATGAAAGCATCTCCAACAGACTACAAGAGATGGAAGAGAGAATCTCAGGGGTCGAAGTCAAAATTGAAAACATAGACAAAACAGTCAGAGAAGATGCAAAAGCCAAAAAGCTCCTAACCCAAAGTGTCCAGGAAATCCAGGACAAAATGAGAAGAGAAAATCTAAGGATAATAGGAATAGAAGAGGGCGAAGAATATCAACTAAGAGGCACAGTAAATAGGTTCAACAAAATTGTAGATGAAAACTTTCCTACCATTAAGAATGAGATGACTATGAGCAGAAAATAAACATACAAAACTCCAAATATAGAGGATCAGATAAGAAATTCCGCCGGACAAATAATATTCAAAATGCCAAGTTCTGAAAGCAAAGAAAGAAGACTAAAAGCAGCAAGAGAAAAGGTCATGTAACATATAAAGGCAGACCAATCAGAATCACACCCGACTTCTCAACAGAGACTATGTAAGCTAGAAGATCCTGGACAGACATCATGCAGACCCTAAGAGAACACAAGTGTCAGCCCAAACTGCTATATCCAGCAAAACTCTCAAGCAACATAGATGGAGAGACCAAGATATTCCAGGACAAAAGTAAATTTACAGAATATCTGACCACAAACCAAGCACTACAACGAATTATAGGTGGAAAATCTAATATAAGGAGGAGAACTACATCCTAGTAAAAAGAAGAAAATAGTTAAGCAAGAAAACCAAAAGAAGAAAGACACATAGGCACAATTCTACCTCTAAAAGCAAATATAGCATGAAACAGCAACCACTTATTACCAACCAATCTTACTTATGAACATTGACACAAAAATATTCAAAAAAAAAAAAAAACTCCTTGCAATTCAAATCCAAAAACACTTAAAAAAGGTTATCCACCATGATCAAGTAGGCTTCATCCCTGGGATGCAGGGATGGTTTAATATATGGAAATCTGTCAATATAATCTACCATATAAACAAATTCAAAGAAAAAAAACATATGGTCATCTCACTAGATGCTGAGAAATCATTTGAAAAAGTTCAACACCCCTTCATGTTAAAAGTCTTGGAAAGAATAGAAATTCAAGGCCCATTCTTAACATAATAGAAGCAATAAACAGCAAACAAACAGCTAACCTCAAACTTAGCAGTGAGAAACTTGAAGCAATCTCACTAAAATCAGAGATCAGACAAGGCTGCCCACTCTCCCCCTACCTATTCAACATAGAATTGGAAGTCCTGACAGAAGCAATTTGACAGCAAAACGAAATCAATGGGATACATACTGGAAAGGAAGAAGTAAAAACATCACTGTTTACAGATGACCTGATAGTGTATGTAAGTCACCCCAAAAATTCCACCAGAGAACTTCTATAGCTGATAAACAAGTAAAGCAAAATAACTGTACATAAAATTAACTCAAACAAATCAGTAGCCTTCCTCTACTCAAAGGACAAACAGTCTTCAAAAGAAATTAGAAAAAAGATAACTTTCACAATAGTCACAAACAACATGAAAAACCTTGTTGTGACTCTAACTAAGCAAGTGAAGGACCTGTATGGCAAGAACTTCAAATACCTAAAGAAGGAAATCGAGATCTCAGAAAATGGAAAGATCTCCCATGCTCATGGATTGAAAGGATCAACATTGTAAAACTGGCCATCTTACCAAAAGTAATCTACAGATTTAATAAAATCCCCATCAAAATTCCAACCCAATCTTTCATAGAGTTGAAAAGAGAAATGTGCAATTTCATCTGGAATAACAAAAGACCTAGAATAGTGAAATCCATCTTCAACAACAAGAAAACATCTGCGGGAATCACCATCCCTGACCTCAAGCTATATTACAAGGTAATCATGTTAAAAAGTGCATGGTACTGGTACAGATATAGGCACGTGGATCAATGGAATAGAATAGATGATCTAGAAATGAGCCCTCACATATATTGTTACTTGATTTTTGAGAAAGGAGCTGTATACATTCAATGGAAAAAGGACAGCCTATTCAACAAATGGTGTTGGTCCAAATGACACTCAGCATGCAGAAGAATGAAAGTAGACCCTTTCTTATCGTCTTGTACAAAGCTCAAGTGTAAGTGGATCAAAGGTCTCCACATTAAACCAGGTACAATGAAACTATTAGAACAGAAAGTAGGAAAAACCTTAGAACACATAGGCACAGGAGAAAATTTTCTGAACAGACCCCAATGGCTCATGCTCTAAGGTCAAATATAGAGTAATGGGACTTAATAAGATTGCAAAGTTTCTGGAAGGCTAAGAACTCTGTCAAGATCGAAAACAGCAGCCAACACTTTGGGAAAAGATCTTTACCAACCCCACATCTTAAAGTCCTAATATCCAAGGTATACAAAACTCAAGTAGTTAGACACCAGAGAATCACACATCTCTATTAAAAATAGGGTACAGAGCTAAGTAAAAAGTTCTCATTTGGGGAATATCAAATGGCTTAGAATCATCTAAGGAGGTGCTCAACATCCTTAGTCAGCAGGGAAATGCACATCAAAACAACCCTGAGATTCCACCTTAAACCAGTCAGAATGGCTAAGTTCAAAATTCAGATGACAGCAGATGCTGGCCAGGATGTGGAGAACGTAGAACACTTCTCTACTGTTGGTGGGGTTGTAAACTGATACAACCACTCTGGAAATCAGTCTAGTGGTTCCTCAGAAAATTGGACATAGTACTACCTGAAGACCCAGTTATTTCACTTCTGGGCATATACCCCAGAGATGCTCCAACATACAACAAAGACACATGCACCACAATGTTTCCTATCAGCCCTATTTATAATAGCTAGAAGCTGGAAACAACCCAGATGTCTTTCAGTAGATGAATGGATACAAAAATTGTGGTATATTTACACAATGGAGTCCTACTTGGCTATCAAAAACAATGATTTTATGAATTTCTTAAGAAAATGGATGCATCTAGAGAATATCGTCCTGAGTGAGACAACCCAGTCACAAAAAACAGACATAATATGCAGTAACTGAATATTGGATATTAACGCCAGAAAGCTCTGAACATACCAGAAACAACTCACAGACTATATGAAGTTCAAAAGAAACAAAGGCTAATAAAAAATGAAAAATTATTATGATTAATCTTTACACAGGAAGAAAACTGTGACTATTTCCAGGTTACATCTTGTTTTACATGTGCTTTATGCTCATTGTAACTAGTAAGATTTTAATGCATACTATCAAACCTTTAAAAAAATCAAGTACTGACAAAATTATATTCATATACTTTTATGCAACTATGCCTTTAAAATCTGTACATTTATCTCTGTTTTTTTAAAATAAAGTTGTTCAATTTTAAAAAAGAAATGGAATAAAATATTCAGTTTTTGTAGACATAGGCACTGAATTTCATTTTTTGACCCAAAATTATTTGTGCTTAAAAGAAATGCAGGGAAGAGAATATATCAGAATCTGAAGTAATGGCCAGTTACTAGCCAAACTTCAGATCCATACCTTGGGTGTGGCCCAAAACACTTTTACTAATGACTCTATTACTGATGTTATGTTGTGCTTGCAGACAGAAGTCTAGTATGTGGCCTGAGAGGCTCTACCAGCAGCTGATGTTGAGACATGCAGATAGATACTTACTGAAATCAGGGACCCCTATAGAAGAGTTAGAGAAAAGAGTGAATGATCTGTGTGGGATGAAAACCCACAGAAAGACCAACAGTGTCTTTCTTAACAGACAAACAAATCCAAAGACATTCCTTTCTACATGTGTGTCTTTCTTACTTAGATCTCAGTTTATTCTTGTTCCATTATACTTTTCCAGGTATTTCTGCTGCTTAGTCTTTGCCAATTATAACACAGTCACCATGGAATTTTAATTCAGAAATTGTCTTCATCACAAGATTCTGGTGACATGTCTGTGTGGTATTTTATTTACGCTAAATGTTGGATGGCATAGAAGAACAAGTTTGACATTTCATGAAATCAAGCCAGTAAGCAGTGTTACTCCACTATGACTATTTCAAATTCTTGCTTTGGCTTATATCAATGGCAGGCTATAAATATAAACTATAACTATAACCTCTTTCCTCAAAATTGTTTTTGGTAATCACAGCAACAGAAACTATTGCAGAACCAAATTTGGTATCAGAGAGTAGGATGTTGCTATGATAAACCTGGTCATGTTTTCTCGTTGTTTTGTTTGTTTGTGTTTTTTGTTTTATTTTGTTCATTTG
This sequence comes from Micromys minutus, assembly GCF_963924665.1. Classification (NCBI taxonomy): domain Eukaryota; kingdom Metazoa; phylum Chordata; class Mammalia; order Rodentia; family Muridae; genus Micromys; species Micromys minutus. The sequence continues at coordinate 46,541,745 of NC_137984.1, read as the reverse complement.
ACATCATGGCATTTGAAACTTGGGATTACTTAATGTCTACAAATGCTCTGTTTTATTCATTTAGTGAAGATGGGCATAGAGAATTGTTGCAAAGAAGCAGTGTTCTCTGTGATAGAAATTATCTGACCACAGGGAGTTTAGGATGCTGAATTACAATATCAGTGATGAAATTTACATCACAGTTTGAGTGTGGAAAAGAACAAGCTCCCCCGGACACTAAGCCATTTGTATAACATGCTCTCAAATACACTTGCTTTGGATGTAATTTGATGTCCTTTCATGAAGAACATGACAAAAGGCCAGCAACCTGACTTGAGGGTTTAGACCTGCATGGCTGGCCATACCCAGTTGTCTGTCTGAGGTTGTTGACTTTTGAGGGATGAGCCACATGCACAGGAATGCTTATAGAATGTGGGATGTTCAGGAGTCATAGCTTTCAGAGCACATAACACAGATTTGTAGTGTCAAGCAAATAATTTGTCCCAGGTTGTCTGTGCGAAGAATATGGTGTGTAAGAGAAGCTCGGTACTTGGCAAATTCAATCTCTGTTGATGGGGTCAAACCTTGATTACTCTAATTATTAGCTGGGCAATCTTGAGCAATTTGCTGAGCTGCTCTAAGGTCTTGTTTCCTCATCTCGAAAATTGGGATAATCATAGAGTTGGCTGGTGGGGCTGTTGTAAGGATACATTAGGTGAATTTCTCTGCAGTGTCTCTTGTGCAGTACGTTATTATGATTGCCATTATTAATGGTAACATCATACCCAACTCCACTGTGGTAATAGAAGAGAGTTCGACAATCATCTTACCCACATACTAGCTTGCTAGGAAAGTTTGTTTACTTTAAGAACACTAGGAATTTTCTTTTTAGAAAAAAAATAATTGGGACAAACCAGTGTAGAGCCAACAAATGAACATTTATTTTTAACTTAGAGCAAATATTGTTAAAGGTACTGTGTCATAAATTGGAATATTCTAGAAGTAGTTACCAGGGAAATGCAATGAAAAAGCCTCAACCAGTAGAAAAAAAAATCCTTAGAATGTGAGTGATAATGGTGAGTGGTCTAAGTTGTTGCAAACAATCCTGAAAATAACTCAGAGAAAATATTTTTAATAGAAAGAGATTATTAGGAAGAACGTCCAGATTTAGGTATAAAACTGAAAGTGAACACATTGCTTTTCAATTTTTATTTGAATAATTAAAATGTCTTACTGGAAAAGGACACTTTTGGTTCCTTGGTTGTGGAATGCTGAAACACAGCCTACCAAATTACTAATGTCCTTCTGCTTTTGCTAAAGTGCAGTTTGTGATCCATGTTTTTCATACTGTATCTCCATAAGGTTTCTAGATCCTTGTACTAACCCCCTGACATTCTCACACATCTTTCTGTCTATCTCCCTATGCCTATACTTTGTTATTAATGCATGAGTCATAGTTCATTACTCAGCATTCTATTACTACCCATGTTGTTTTATGAATTTTCTTTCCACGACAGCACTTTGTTTTTATTACACTAGACACATCCTTAGTTTTTCACAATGTTCATCTTACTCATTATCAAATGCATAGTAAAAAGTCTATAATATAATTTATACAATGATTGCATTGTTTATTGTATGTTCTGTCTATTATGAGAAATAGAAAATTATTCACTTCTGGGCACTAAACATATGTATTGATTTGTTGAGTCTGTTCTGGACATTGCCTCATAATACTCTCAAATGAAGAAGAGGTAAGACATCTATCTTGCTATGTTATTAATTTTAATAATTTCATCTATGAGAATGGATCAGTCATGCCCTTATCTTATCAACTTGGATATTCAGAACATTTGGAGTGGTGAGGAATCACATACATTCTCACCATAGTGACTCTGTATGCAGTGAATAGATAAATTTTTTCCTTGCTGTAAGATTTATTATTTCATTAACAAAATGGTGTGAAATTTTTTCGCGAAGTTCATGTTCAGAAAACTTAACCCCAATGTAATGGTATGGGGAAGTAGGACCTAAGAAGAGGAAATAGGGTTTAATATCATGAGCACAGGAATGGATTAATACAGTGTACTCCTGTGTAAAAAGAGGCCAGTGTGTGTGTCCTGGTTCTAGTGCTCTCTGGCACTCTACTTGCCTGCTGCCTAAACCATGAAGAAACAGAGCATAGGTCTTGTTCACTTTCACCTCAGTTACTTCCCATGCGGTAGCACTGTGAGAATTTCCTAATATGCATTTCCATTTTATAATATTCTGTGATAGCATTACAACATACAATGAAGTATATTTTCTATTCTAGCTTTAAGGCCTTAAAGTAATTCCTTTTTAAAAACTTCTCTGTGATATAATAATTTAAATGCTGTAGTCAGTAAAGACTCCTTGTAATTTTATATTCTCAGTTAATTTTGCCCTCTGCCAAATATTGAGTGCACAGAATACTGTGTTGGTCGAGTCTTAAATGTCACACCTTTAGAGGTATGAATATTATCATCTTGAATTTTGTAATGAGTTCAATCAGCATGTTTACTGGTTGACTAGTGGAGAGAAGTAGTTTCTGAAGCTGTCTAACAGAAAGCAGCAAATATCTGATGAATAATTAAACATATCTACCCCATGAATACTCTGGACCCCTTTTCAAAGGATATTATCCATTTTATGTATTTGCTTCAAAACTTAACATTCTGAGCAGAGATATTTTACTCATTCTTCAGGTGGGCTGATGGCATGTAAGAAAAATGCTCTAAATTTCTCAAGGCACAAAATGTGCCCAATGGAACAGTGAATGCTCCCATTATAGGATAGTTTTCTAATAACTTGACATATGTATAGGTGTATAAATGTGTGTATGTGTGTGTATGTGTGTGTGTGTGTGTGTGTGTTCATGCAAGAGCACATGTATTGCACAGCATGTACTTATGTGGAGAACAGGAGGTGACTTCTTGTGTTTTAATAAATCCCTCTTCACTTCAAATTTTTTTTGACAGAGTTTCTCATTGGTCAGTTAGAAGTCTCAGGTATTCTCCTGCCTGTGGTATTCCCATGCTTGGACCACTAACTGCTGGGTGGTCTTTTATATGGATTCTGGCAGTCTGGATTTACATCTTGATGTTATTACAGCAAACATTATACTGAATGAGCTATCTTCTCATCCTTAGATTTGACATCTTCAAATACCTTACTCCCGATATCATTCTAGAGCATTTTAAGTCATTATACCTTCTTGAGATTGCTGTGTCTTGAGTTCTTTCAAACTCCCCATCCACACTGCCATTGTGCATGTGATTTGTACAAGACAGATTTTATTTCCCTGGACTCTTATCAGCAGCACTGTCACAGACCCACTGTAACCACTGTTGATAATGCTGAAGGACCAATGGGAAGGTGAAGCTCTGATCTTATCATTGAATTCGACAAAAGTAAAAGAAAAGGAATGGTTCCATACAATTGCTTACTCATCCTGCTAGACATTTTCAAAAGTGATGAGCTGTTCCTGTTACCAGTTTCTGATGACTGCAGGTCAGTTCTTATCACCACAGCGAGTATCTGTTGTTTGCTATTTTTAGTACACAATGTGGGCCTTTCTTTGGAAAGATATAGAGGAATTGTTAAAGCTGCGGACACTTTTGGATATAAAATCACCATATATGTCCCTTTGAGAGTATATAAAAGTTTGTCACCTTAGTAATGTCAAAGCTAGTTGCTTTAGAATAGAATTACGTTTGAAATATTTCTGTCAAATTTGCAGAATCCAGTATTTAAATTCAGTTCCACATTTACTGAGTGAGTTCTTTGTAAAATGTTGTGAGTATGTATGTGTGTGGGGTGGGCAAATGTAAAGAGAGGGAGGAGGAGAGGGAGAGGGAGGACATGGATTATTTTTTGTTTCTTGCAGATTTGCTTGCTGGAACAACTGAGCCTGTGCACTGTTCATAACTTCTTCATGATCTTACTGGTGCAACTTCTAGTTTCATCTCTGACTGCATCTTATGTATTCTGACCTTTTCTTCTTCCCATTTACCAAATCTTAGTCTGCAATAGAATGTATCCCTTTTGAGTGTGGAGTCTCCCCTGAACAGTTACAGGTTTGCGTATGGAAACGGGATGTGTGTAGGGGCTGGCTTGCTCAACATCCATCCCTCCCTCACACTGACATGAACTGAAACTGAGTCTGCTCCAGCTAATACACCTACTCATTTTCTACCTTGCAGTAGCTTTTGTGCTAAGGAAATATCTGAAGTACTCTTATCTCCCGGAAACAAAAAGTGTGTGGTGATATGTCAAAGCTGGCATTGGAGAAAGTCTGTAATGTTTTCAAAGGGTAGGAATCAAGGGTACATCAAAAAGCGAAGGCCTTTTAGCTTCCTCCACATATTGTTTGCATTTCTCTGCTCTCTATTATAATCATGTCTGTTTGCTAAAAAGGTTATGCAAAATAAATTAGGCTTTTAGAACACTGACAGCTTGGCCATAGAGAAATTCCTTTCTCTTCCTTTTTTTCCTTTTTTCACTTTATATGTGAACACCTGCTACACTTTTAATGAGCTTTAAATTATACTTTACACCCATCTAACAAGAATGGATATTGCTCTTTAGTTATAATCAAAGAAAATATCAGAATGACTAGTTGCTATGAGCAACAGCTTGTCAAAAAAATGGATACTTCCTACAGAAACAATATAGATAGATAGGTCCAGGTTGATAGATAGAAAATATGATTTATATTATGTTGAGAGTTATCAATCTTTTAAATGTTCTTGTCTTCTGTGATTTGGGAAGAATTTGTCATTGTTCTGTGGCTATGACTAGATTATTTTCTTCTATTCTTATCTTTGTTCTTTCGGTCTCCTTGCTTTTCATAGGTCAGAGCAGAAAAATGAAGATTTCCATGACAGTTTCATGCTTTCTAACACATTAAAATGAATAGGCTCTAAATAGAATTCAAAGAGAGTTTTGAAACACTGAGATGTAATGTTAATTTTGATGAATTTTCCCTGATCTACTGAATTGCATTTACATACTTAACTCATTTCAATGATACTTAGTTATTGCCGGATTTTATTTTTTTTTATTTTAAAGGATATTTGTTATATAATAGAATGAAGAAGGCAGAGTAAGAGAGGTATAAATGTGATGTTACACACAGAGATGTTAATTGCTTCTGTGACTGGTGAGAGTGGGCTGGTATGCAGTGTAAGCACTAGAGAGGTCCTTGGGAGATAGGACCAAGAGAGCTCGCTGTCCATGCAGAGTGAAAATGACAAGGGGGCTGTACCCCATGAGTTTTGAAAATCTGAGAATCACTACAAACATCTGCAATGGGGACTATGTCCTCTGCTGAGGATATAATGTATAGGGACAACTGGCAATAAACTGAGGGGAGAAGGCAAAGAAATGACATGGGAATATTTTCAGTGTTGTCTCTGAGTCTCTGATCAGATCAAGAACAGCAGGGAAAGCAGGATGCTCATTAGGCAGAGTGATACAGTGCACATTCAGGCTGGCCTCCGTGAGAGAAGATGCAGCCAACCTTCAAAAGAGTGGGAAGGCCTGGTGAGGTTGGGATGGATGGTGGGAACATCCTATTGGAGACTGGGGTGGGGTAAGGGAGAGGAGGTCTGGGATGTGGAGCCACTGGGGGCAGACCAGAAGGGGGATGATGTCTGGACTGTTTAAAAGGATTAAAGAATAAATATAAATAAAATTTAAAAAGAATGTGAAAAGAGCCTGTAGGTAGTAGCATAGACTTTTGAACCTAGCACTCTTTGTTTTTTGTTATCTTTTGTTAAAATTTTTTTCATTGCTCTTGGATATTTCATGTATTTACATTTCAAAAGTTATCTGCTTTTCTCCTCCCTCATCCACCATCCCCCATCCCTTTGCTTCCATGAAGACGCCCCCCACCCGCATCCCACCCACCAGCGCTCTTGAGGCAGATGTAAGACCACTAGAAGTTGTAGGCATGCCCTGTCTACAGAGCAAGTTCTAGGACAGCCCAGGACTACACAAAGACAAACCCTGACTCAAAAAAGAACAAAATATATGTAAATATACTTTGAATTTGGGGGACCTTATAAAAATTCTGCAGACAGTGCCTTTATCCCAAGTAAAGTCCTAACGTAAGGTTTTCTTCTCATTCAGAAGCTTGCCACCCTGTGCTCTTCAGAAAGAAGAGGGATTTAAGTGAAGTATTTAAAAGTAGAAAAAGACATGCAGCTTTCTTCTTATCATCTGTAACAAAAACTTCAAAAGGACCATTTAACCCAAAGCTCCCCAATATGTCAGCTATTCATTTACACTAAGCATGCAAGTCATGAGAGAAGGAAAGCCAGAGGTAGAATTTCCCTGAGAGAAAGCAGCCGTGACTTCTCTGTACAAGCTTCAGGTGGACACTGCCTTTGCTGTTTAAATGTTGTCAATAATAATTTTAGCTCTTTATAATTAACAATAAGGATGATAGTGTATACACAGAGAGATTTATGTATTTATGCTAGGTATAATAACATTATTAAGTATGTGACATTATACTTCATGCTACCTGATTTCCTTTTCCTGAAATTAATTAACATGTAGCAATGTAAAACACTGGAACTAATATTTCTTCTTTTCTGTGACTTTGTCAACACTTGGAGGAAAAAAATATGTTAAATCTGATGAATGTACTCTCCCACATTTTAAAAGATACCCAAGCCAGAGAAGCTTTAATATTTTTTGCCTGCTTGATTGATATTCTCAGTAAACCTCTATGTTCACTAAACAGTATCCAAGTTTCACACAGTGTTAAAGATGAAGTTTAAGCTCAACTCTGTGAAGTGTCCATTTATTTTCCTTTCCAGACAATTTAAAATCCCACATAGTTGCATAATTTGTCTGGTGTTAATCACACAATAATATATAATATTAGATTTTACTAGATTATTGATGTTTCTTGATTCCTTCTTTATTCTTTACCAATTGTAAAAAAAATAACTATAAATTACTGAAAAGGGACCTAAATAGCACATACTGTGCCTACAGAAGACCCAGCGTCAGTTCCGGGTTTTCATATCACTGTTTAACAAACACCTATATCTCTAGTCCCTTTGGTTTCTGTAGGTCCTTACATATTTTGTGCACATAGACTCATGAAACTGCGCGTGCGCGCGCGCGCGCGCGCACACACACACACACACACACACACACACACACCTTTAAAAATCATTAAGAAATGCATTCCTTCATGAGTTATAACAACCAACTTCCTAGGCCTCCATGGAAACTACAGGGACCTTGGTGGGGGCAGGTATAAGAGTCCCTTTTCCCTGTCCACTGGTTACAGCAATAGTGAACTTATAGATTAGCCCCATGGATCCTGGAAGTTTGAGGGAAATCTTGACTTTTGTACATTTGCATTACTGAGTTCAGCTTCATGACACTTACATGTTTCTCTCTACAATGAGCAGAAAATGCTTCACTTCTAGAAAAGCAGATATAAAGAAGTAGAAAAGATAGAAGCTTAAGGAGATCCACAGATTGTTGGAAATAGAAATCCAGAGAGACATTTTGCTTCTAGAATTTATTCACTATGAAGATGCCTCCAGACTTCAGAGGAGAAATTATTGCAGGGTTTAGTTTTCAGGCCGATGTGGGGTCATTAGGGGACAAGAGTGCAGTAGCATAATCCTGATACCTCTGAAATAGACTGAAAATGGTCAGGCTCCTGAAATGGAACTGTTACATCTGAACAGGAAAGCTACAGGGCTCTCCAATGCACCAGAGTGGACACCGTTGTGAATAGGATCAAATTCTGGCATCCCTCATGGTTAGGCAAAGTGGTGTCAGTATGGGTTTCCTTGACGACAGCACACTGAAACAAGAACCTAAAGCATTTTTCCAGAAACCCAGGTCTGTGAGTAAGATGTGGGCATATCCAAAATAGGTCAGGGAAACACTGTTCTTAGAGGGCTGAGGGAGACCTTTGGTAGTTGGAAGTTAAGTCACCTTTCTTTCTGGGATAGAAACTCATTTAGAAAATCAGGTAGGTTGTGGGAACCTAACGGTATTTCCACACTCATGTTTTGCAATCAAGTTCAGACTTCAATTTCATAATGCTTCCGAGTCAGATAAGTGCTACCCAGAGCAAAAAATAAATCCTTGGCACAGTTGATATGAAATGGGGAAATCCTTTGTGGAAAGAGATGCCAGATACACAGTTCTCATATTGAAACAAGTCTCTGTTTTCATATATTCTCAAAAAAAATGCTTTTCTCAGGTCTGCTTTAAAAATGCTACAACCATGGTAGTTATATTAATTAATTTTCACATTGGATAACAAAAATATCTTAAGGAAAGAAAGGCTTTCTTTCCTTTGGGTTCATATTTGGTACAGCAATCCAGGACAGAAAGACTCTGCTGATGTGAGCATAAGGCAGTGTGTTACACTGTGTACTCAATCAGGAAGGAGAGATTAATGGTGATGGTCAGTCCCATAGAAAGGTGAAGCCTATATTCAAAATGAGTTTATCCACACTATTTAAACTTACTCGGAAGTACTCTCAAGTATCAGGCCACAGGTTTGTCTTCTAGGTGACTTCATACCCCATCAAGTTAACAAGATTAACCATCACAACCATAGAGGTAGGTACTCGTGTTACAAATAACACAGTTTTTAAGCCTTAAATAGTGCATTTATAATCTGTTTTTAAAACATACCATGTACATGACCTATTTAGGTGAGTTGTGTATAAAAACAGAACCCAAATTCTTTTCATTGCCTTTATTGTAGGAACTAGAATAAGGCAAAAACATTTCCATCTTCTTTCTGTTTAATAGTGAGAAAGGTAAAAAGACCATTGATCAATAAAACATTTTAAAACTTGAATGATAAAATAGAAAAACCTGCTAAAATTCAGAAAGCATAAAAATGAAACGAAATTTATATAAAGTGTATCTATGGTTTACAGATACAGAATTTTGATACAGAATTTTCCTCTTCATTCTCACTTCCCTGCTCATTTAGCTACTCATCCGCTTTAAGCTATTCAGCACTCACATCTTTAACAGATTCTGAATAATTTTGATTCCTAGTTCTTTTTACTTAGACTACTTTTTGGTCTCATTTTCAACCATCCCTTTTACTTTTTGCTTTAATAAAGCCCTGAGGTGATTTAATGCGGTCATGTGAGTCATTAATGCCAAGATTAGATCACTTTACACTGACAAAAGGATGCGGTGCACTCATTCCTTTAATAAAACATGTTACCCCATAGGCAATTTAGTATGTAATTATGCCTCAAAAAATTAAGGGATGGCCATATATCTTAATATGGAAAAAATATTACATATTTTATCTATGTAAAAAGATAGGACTTTGAGATAGTCATGTAAAAGGAAATCTAGAAAATATATACTTTTTAAAATGTGGATAAATGGATAGGCTATTGCATGTTTCATGATTCTATCCTGGAACCCTAGCAATCGGCCTCTTCTCTGGTTTGGCCATGTGTGGAAGGACCGAAGAGCTCTTATGAAATGATCAACAGTGCTTCCTGGATTGACACATGGTCCACAGTCATGAGAATTGGCACAGGATCATTCCTTGTTTAGGTAGTAACTGCAGGAAGCTTAGGAAAAGTCATCTCCCAAGTGAATCTCTGCTCTCCCCGTGCCTAGATCTTCCCATCGACCTCACTCTTGAGCTGCTACAAATGAAACACCTACTTGGTGTAAGTTTACACTTAGTTTTTAAATATAAAGCATCCAAGTCTTTATTCTTGGCCTTTGTGACTAGAATGTCATTTTGAAAACTATTTGCTTACTTAAAGACCTTATGCATTACAGAAACTCCATTAATTATAATGTTCATGTACATGATTATAATACTTCTTTTACAATCTACTTATTCCCCAAAATTACACACACACACACACACACACACACACAAACACACACAGAGAACTATATTTCTTTATTAATCCTTATTAATACCTTCAAATTCATAGTTCTGAATACATTGTATGTCTTCAATATTATACACCTCTCTAACATATCCATTGTCTCAATTGAAAATGACAGGTTTCCTGTCATTTTAGAACCATCCATAAGATTTTTTATTTCTTAGACACAGCATACTCCTTCATCCATTTGACAAGCCATTTTTACATTTGCAATGTACCTTAAAACAATTTTCCCTCCTTTTCTTTGTGTTGTCATTTGAGTTTAGAGATTCACTGAAATTCTTAAAATAAATAATTTATTGACAGTAATAAGTATAAGTAAGCTTACACACTTCAACTTCAGCTATGTTAGCTTGCATATGTATTCTATAGCTTTCTCTCCACTGAGAAATCCCTACTGTTCCTTAGGTTTCACTACCATTTTTACTTTAAGCATTGCTGTTCTCTAGTCACTTTGAATATATCAGCATCCATATAAGTTAATTGATTTTTGTTTGTTTGTTTGTTTTATTTCCTTGGTAAAAAAATCTGGTGACATTCTAACCAATTCCTGACCTAGAGAGGAAGATACAAAATTTTTTAATTGTTTATTAAATATATTCTTTAGTTACATTTCAAATGTTATACCCTTCCTTAGTTCCTCCTGCAGAATCTGTCTCCCCCACTTTCTCCCTGCCTCTTTGAGAGTGTTCCTCCACCCACCCTCCCACTCCCTCCCACTTTCCAAACCTGGCATTCCTCTATACAGGGTCATTGAGTCTTTAAGACCCAAGGGCCTCTCCTCTCATTTATACCTAATAAGATCATTCTCTGCTACATTGCATGTGTACTCTTTGGTTGGTGGTTTAGTCTCTGGGAGCTCTGGGGGTTCTGGATAGTTGTTATTGTTGTTCATCCTATGGCACTGAAAACCCCATTAGCTCCTTCAGTCCTTTGTATAACTCCTCCATTAGATGCTATGATGGTCATCATATAACAGAGCTGGTCATCAAGTAGGTAACAATCCATTAACATTGAGTCTACCATGCAAAGGGATGATTTCTGTCACAGTGTAGAAACTAAGACTGTACTAACTACTGTCATTCTCTTACCGGTGTACAAAATAAAATAAATGCATTTGTTTTTATTTCTAAATTTTCTGTGGTTATTGTTTTGAATTTAGGTAACTAAAACCTAAGTTGTAATGGTCAATCTCAGTTTTTAATGTATTAAGACTGAGGATCACTTGGGAACTTCTCTTCTGGACACACTTAGAGAGAATCATCTTGGTTTTCTAACTGAGATGGGGAGCTACCTGTACTCTGTGTTGCACTATATCATGCCCTAAGATATTAGACTATATAGAAAAAAATAAAGCAAGATGAGCAGCAGTATGAATTCTTGTCTGCTACTTCATTGTAGACGCAATGTACCAGCTGCCTCAAATACTTTACTGGGATTGCCTGACATTATGTTTAACTTGAGGAAAGAGCTTATTTGGATTTAACTTCAAGGTCAAATTTATCATTGAGGGGAAATATGGAAAGAAATCAAGCAAAACCCATGAAGGAACATTGATTTCTGCCTCACTTTTGGACATGCCACTGACTCATGATCAGTTTACTTTTGTTGTATAGCTCAGGACTCTCTGTATGAAGAAGTGATGCCCCACAGTGGGTGTGACACTCTGATAATGCTCATCCATCAAGACAATCTGTCACAGTGGCCAAAGGTCAGAGTGATGTAGACAATTCAAAATTGAGTTTTTGTTTTCTCATTACTGAGTATCAGAAACTCTAGGTTGAGTCCCTGTCCAAATATTTTGTCTTCTTGACAGTGCTGTATCAAGAATCTTCATTTCTAAGAGCATCCTCTGAAGTTGGAGTTATATGTGGCAATTGAGTTGTCTGCTTAAAGTTCTTAATCATAATTAGGCTCAAAACCCAATCCATAAAACAAAACCTCTTTAGAAATCAGTCTTGTGGATCTTCAGAAAATTGGATATAGTACTTCCTGAAGACCCAGCTATACCACACCTGTGCATATACCCAAAAGTTGCTTCAACATATAACAAGGACACATGCTCCACTATGTTCATAGCATCCTTATTTATAATAGCCAGAAGCTGGAAAGAACCCAGATATCCTTCAACAGAGGAATAAATACAGAAAATGCCATAAGTTTATACAGTGGTGTACTACTCAGCTATTTGAAACAACGACTTTATGAAATTCTTAGGCAAATAGAATGTTGTGACTTTTGGGGAGAAGAATTCAGAGACAAATGTCATCATTGACAGTTTACATTTGGAAAATATGTTAATATCATATAATATAATTAACTATAATAGCTCCAGGTCACTGCCAAACTCATTCTACATTTTAGTTCTTGGAAGGAAGTAGCAGTGCCAGCCCCATGCTTAAAAGCTGGGACCATTTCCATCTTCTTGTGTATATAGGTCAACTATAATTCTTCAGAACAGAGAAAATGTGTATTTTGTCAGTATTCTCAGAGTGTATATGATCTACTTATTATAAATTCGGCTATTATAAATGCATCATCTATTATATGATATCTATCTGTTATCAATCTATCTACTTATATATCTATAACATGTTCTCTCCATAATTGCATCAATATAAGCCAAGGAACATTTGCATATCTATTATACAAATTGTACAGTAATAAAAGCAACTTCATCTCATTGTACCAAGTGTTCAAATTTGGGCCATTGTAGTCTTTCTGTTTCCTGAATCTTTGTCATAAATACACATTATGCTACCCTTTTGTGATGAATTTGTTACTATACTGACACCCATGATTTATTATTATTATTATTATTATTAATATTGTTGTTGTTGTTGTTGTTGGATCAGTGTTAATGTCAGCCATTTCTTGAAGGAGGAGAGGTTCTGGATATTGGAGAAGAAATGCACAACTGAGTGCCCACTCTAGTTTCTTTTACTATGCTTTAAACACTTTGTTATTCCTAATGGTTGTGATGCTCTTCTCTCTGGACACACAGTCTTTTGTTTCTAATGTTCTTTCTTTACTGATTTCCTCACTGATGCTTAACGACTGACTCAGAATAAGATGCTTCTAGTACAGGATATGAATTGAAATTTGCTTTCTCTTGGATTCATATTACTTCTTCTGTGCTTAATCACTGTTCTTGAGGTTAAAACATTAATCTATACTGCTTACATGTAGAATGGGATATGATCTTCACACTAGAATTAAGCACCATTTGAATACATTTGGTTTTGTTGACAAAAAGACTGCAATGCAAATGAAACTGACAGTGGCAGAGACAACTGAGATAACTTGTGTTCTGCCAGTCTGGAGTTGAAATAGGAGGATGAGCATGGGCTCAAAGCCGGTGAGGACTGCATTGTATGACTAGTAAAAGAAACTAAGTGGAGACTGTAGAAAACAACTTTTTCCTACCAGAGGAGCTATGTGTCAACAAGCATTAACAAGTTCTATTTGTAGTATTAGTAATTTAACTATGGTTCAATCTCAAAAAGAAAGAAAGGAACTATCATGTGATTTAGCGTTCTTTAGTCCCTATGTCTACTCCAAATGAATTTGATACTAAATATAATATTCATTACCAGGTAAAGTAACTTCAGCTTGTAGCAATTTAAAAAGGAACTCTCAATTGGAACTAAGGCTACAAATTCAGAATCCTGTCATTTTTCTATAGTAACATATCTAAACCTATAATGGGTATCAGTACCTTAAAATTTAACTAGGCCTATTCTGTATAATGTCCTATAGTTTTATAGTGAAGATTTTGGTTTATAATGAAGAAACAAAGCTAATATAACATGTTATCTTAAATTTTCATTATACAACTTTAAGTTTTATGAAGTAAAGTATAAAAACTATTAAATTCAAAATCATTAATTTCATTTCTCTTTGTTTAAAATTTTCACCTTTAGTTTTTAATTTTTCAGAGTTTTGATGTTATGAAATTTTACACCTAAATGATTTAAGAAATATCTTCATAATCAGTGTTAACGCTATAAAAATCAATAATTTTGCCGTTGATACAAATGGTGTCTCATTTAAAAATCTATATTAAAGTACCTAAAATTACTGAAATAGTACTAACTGCTTTACTTTGTTAATCATGAGGAAAAAGATTTACCACATGAGGTTCATATTTAAATTCTAAATTAAAGCTCTCAGAAGAAGACATTCAGTAGGACACATATAATTAAATAGTTTGTGTTAAAGTATAATTCACACCAGAATGAAATCAGGTGGTTCTACGATTGTCAGAAAGTATGAAAGAAGGAACAAACAGGAAGTTCTACAGAGCAGACATTGTTGATTACTTTGGAGAGTATAAAACCTTTCATTATAAGGCCATTGAGAGTTTGGATAAAGTCTACCCATACTAGGCAAGACAGTCTACCAATTCAAATAACAAATTTATGAAAGCACACTGTCACAGCAACATTGGGTTAATGCAATGTTTAACAAATATATAGTAAAGCTATGATAAAACAAGTTACTGTATTGTATTAGACATAACAGGCACGTAATGTTATTAATTTCTAATTAAAGAAATAATGCTGAGGAGATGGCCCAAGGCATAGAAAGCGTTTGTCAGGAAACATCAGGATGGCACCTTGTATCCTCAGCATCTAGAAAAATGACAGGTGGGTACAAAAGTTCTTCTTTACACAAGTTCCTGGAAGGGAAAGACAGGGAGCCCATGAGTAAATAGGATAAATCTACCTAAAAATAGCTACATCTGCAAAATTACAGTTCATGTGAAAGATCTGTGCTCTGTAAATATGATGGAGATAGATGGAGCCCAAAGCTTAACATCAGCCACTCACTTTACAAGTGTGGCCTTAACATGTAGCTGTACATAAACATGTTCCCTCATGCATATGAATACATATCCATACTTGTACAACCCCCACCCCAACAACACACACCCTAGACAAACAAAAAATGATATGATTAATCACAAAAAAAATTAAGAGTCTTAACTTTCCTTTTTAGGTCAATTTTAATGTCAGATAATTATAAATCTACTAGTTTTGGATATACTCAAGGCTTATCTTATAGTTTTTTCTTCATTTTAATATCTTATATCATCATACACTCTTCAAAACTAAGAAATTAGGACTAGGGTAGTACTAATGTTAATAAATCAGCCATTTGTTTTCAGCAAGGGGCTAGTCTTTTGTTTACATTGTTTTGCCTGTCTGTGTGTCTGTATGTATGTATGTACATATTATGTATTTTGAGGTATGATCTAAGCTACTTCACTACGTTTACTTGACCTGAAAGAAACCTATATTTTGCATTGGGACAACTTATGTACATTTGTTGCACATGGTGTTGACAGTGTAGGGAAACTGAGCTGATGTTCTGCAGGAAACATCATTCTGTCATATCTTAGCCTCACAGTAGAGAAAACAGATTTGGAAAATGATATCACAAGGTGAAGTTCCCATATAATCTCAGCTTGTCACAGGCTCCAGGTCATCTATGAGGCATCATCGATGGTGTGGTTAATGGCACCATTTTGCTAACATCATGTTTTGAAGGTTTCTTATGGAATGATTATTTCCCCCATTCCTTACCCTATTTTTGATAGTTAATCACTAAACATAACCAGGGAGCAGGATGTTAGAAATTTAACTCTACCGTCTACAGAAAAGAATGCATGCATCTTGTATTCAAACTTTTCTCCAACATGGGAAACTTTGTTTCCTGTGCAGTTTTCAAGTCTCTTTATGCATCTGTGGACTCATAGTCAATAATTTTAATTGTGGATTTTAACTCAAATTTTCTGATAGCAATATTGTGCCTTGTTTCCATCTGTGGAGCTCTTTAGACTTTTTTCCCCAATAATTCTGTACATTCTTGTAGACAAATTTCATGCCTATACTAGTTAAATGGAAGTAAATTAAATTCCATGACTATACTAAATTTCAACATTACACATGATTATAAAGAAGACTTTTTCATTCCTAATTTAATGTTTCGTAAATCTACTTTCCATCCTGTGATTACTTCAATAAATTAGTATGACATATGAGGCATTATTAAAATACATTTGCTAGGGAGACTGAGAATTCATACAATGTAAAAAATAAGCTATCAAGCCATCTGTCAGTGAGATCTTGGTACTTCAAAGGACGTCTCTTTTCTCGACACTTGCACATCTCTCCCACTTCTCATATGCTGCTCTGAATGTGACAGCTGCATGGGTGATTAGATCCTTCACCTGTGAAATTCAAATTCCAAATGCCTAATATATCACTTTTAGCTAAAATAGTATAGCACAATGGAAAGGCTATCTATATTTATACAGCATACATTTATATACTGGTGGCCTATCTTGTTGCCAGTGCACTAAAGAAGACTCCATATGTCATATGCATTTTATAGGCAACGTACAGGTTTAATATTTTAATATTTAAAGATTCTACATGATTTAAATTTCAGTTATTCACCAGTGGTCAGTTTCATTTTCTTATGAAAGACCTTTGAATAAAATCAAGAACACATTTGTTTTCACATATGTTTGAAGGTTTATTCATTTTTACGTTTTTGTGTGTGGGTAGTTCGCCTGCATATGTATGTGTACTGCATGTGGGCATAATGCCCAAGGAGGCAAGATGAAGGTGTCATATTTCCTGAGATTGGAATTACAGGTGCTCCTGAGCAACATTTGAGTGACTGAACCCAGGTCCTGTAGATATAACCATTGCTCAATCTCTCCATCCTTCTTTCTACTTAAAAATATCCTGCATTTGTAATTTTTATACAAAAATGTAAAGAAAATTTATATATCTAAGATTCCTAGCTCCAAGGATTTTTATCTGTATCTGACAGAAAATAATCTCTTAATGAAATCAATCTGTAAACAAATACAACCAGCAAAAATAAACCAAATAAAGTATTTGTCATAAAGTTGGACCTGGATATTTTTTCTACATTTCTTCTTAAACAGCTGATGTTGTCAAGGTTATACAATGTAAATAAAAGCACATAACCTTACTTATAATGTGCATTAATATTTTATGGTTCGATTTAAATTATTATCCTTTTTATGAAGACTTTTCAATTTACATGAGTATTAAGTAATTTTGTGTGTATAGGGGCACATTTTCATAAAGGTGTGTGTGCCAGGATTCATATACATATACATATACATATACATATACATATACATATACACGTACACGTACACGTACACGTACACGTACACGTACACGTACACGTACACGTACACGTACACGTACACGTACACGTACACGTACACGTACACGTACACGTACACGTACACATACACATACATATACATATACATATACATATACATATACATATACATATACATATACATATACATATACATATACATATACATATACATATATATATATGCATGTGTGTGCAAGTGTGCATGGATACATACATATGCATTTATGTGAGGTCAGTCTTGGCTGTTGCTCTGCAGGGTCATGTACCTTGTTAAATATCTACTGTCTTTTATTGACTTGGAGCTCACTAAGTATATTTGTTTTTCTGGAGAGAGAGACACAGGGATCAACTTCTCCCTCCCTAGTACTAGAATTACAAAATATCAAAATGTGTTCTTTCCTTTCCTTTATAGGTTCATGGGTTTCTAACTCTGGTTACTATTCATTCCCCAATTCAGTCTGTGACTAGCATGATTTCTCATAAGGTTAAGTCATATTGAACATTTTCTGTTTAAATACTTGTGCTTTTTTCGTTATTCTTTCACAGGTGAACAGAAAAAAAAAAAAAAAAAAAAAAACTACTGAACAACATCTCCTAAGTAAGAAAGAGCTCACCAGTGCAGGAGGGTCAAGGTTTTTTCTACCACTGGTTCTCCAATTTCTTAAGAATCTCTGCCTCTTGACATTGTTATTTAGAGAGAGAGAGACAGAGAGAGAGAGAGAGACAGAGAGACAGAGAGAGAATAAAACATGAACTGGAGTTTTAGATAACATTCACACCATAATCCTCCAAAACTCTGAATGTACTTCCTTGGGGGCGGGGGTGATCCTTAGCCCAGTGATTTGCTTTCTTGATGCCTCCTTTTGCAACACCGATTACCTGGATACACATTTTTAATTACTGCTGCAATGCAGTATGAAAGGATTATTACTTTGGTCACCACAGTCGAGGTTCTTGATATGTAGTCTCCAGTCAGGCATCTTTCAAAGTTACATGAGTGCTGGTTAGAGAGAAAAGGATAAAACATTGAGAACCTATTTTAATTTGATAATACCACTGTTTATGAAGGGGTGGTACTTTTTTCAGAGGTGTATAAATTTACTGAGAATAATGTTAAATGATGTGAAAAATTAAAAAATTACAGTAACACCCATTTTGCCCAAATATGCTTGTTGTATCATTCTTGAACTTTATGAATATGTATACATTTTATGCAAATCATATAGCAATTTTACTTGAAATATTTTTAGATCATTAAAGACTTTAATTATTCTGGTTCTTGCCAATGGTTGTATAACTTACTATTAAATAAATTAGTAAAATATTATACCAAAATTATTTTCAGTAAATTTAAGGGAATATTACTAGTTAATCAATTTTTAACAAATAAATATATAATTAAAAAATTTAAAATAGAATTCTTTGCCTGTTAAATAGTTGTGTGGATAAAGCACTTGTCACCAAGCCTAATAAACTAAACTCTATTTCTGGAAACTTTTCTTAGAGATGCAACTTTGTCTACAAATTAATATAATTTCTACAAGTCTGCCATAGATAGGTCACAAGAACATGCACACAAAGTTTCTTTTCTTTTCTTTTCTCTTCTCTTCTCTTCTCTTCTCTTCTCTTCTCTTCTCTTCTCTTCTCTTCTCTTCTCTTCTCTTGCCTTCCCTTCCCTTCCCTTTCCTTCCCTTCCCTTCCCTTCCCTTCCCTTCCCTTCCCTTCCCTTCCCTTCCCTTTCCTTCCCTTCCCTCCAGTCCCCTTCTCTCCTCTCCTTGTTTCTCTTCCTTTCTCTTTTTCTCCTTATTTCCCTTCCTCTGTTTATGACTCTGCCCCCAACCTCTGTCACCCCCCCACACACAGAAGTAGTAAAAGAGGGAAGAAAAGTCTTTTTTGTAAGACTGTTTTCCAGATATGATAGATGATAAATTTTTGAAATTTCAATAGTATGGCTGCTTAAACAGGACCTGAACAATGACAACACCAGTTGACTTGCCAAAATGGAAACAGAAACTGCATGGGTCCTACCTATGATGAAGATCAATTAAAACTCACTAAGAGAGGGAGATACTTTACTTATCTAGGAAGATGAATCCTCACAATAGTTAATTGATCCAAAATTAATCAACCCCTAAAAATAGAAAGCGACACCAAGTGGACCCAACATTCTATTTTTCTTCACACACACACACACACACACACACACACACACACACACACAAACACATACACACATGCACACACAAAGAGAGAATATTTATATAGCAATAACTAGAAAGAATAGGAATTTAAAAATAAGTGCAATGGACATGGTTGAGGTTTGAAGGAAAGGAGGAGGTGACATGAGGACGTAATTACATTTTAATTAAGAAAAATAATATACGTAAACTAGATTATGAGTGTGAGCAAAAGACCTCTGTAAGATTAATGTAAAACATTTTACATCATGTGTTGTAATTAGATTCAAGATTTCTTTCTGCGCAGTTCATGTGTAGGCAACATGGAAAGGGACGGCCAGACTCATGCCTGATCACTCATTTTCACAGTATTGATAATGCACTTACATAGACTTCAGTTTGCCTCACTGAGTATATAAAAAGCTACTTCTTCACTGGTTAAAGACATTTATATTGAAATAAACAAATATTCTATACATATTAACCAAGTGTTTATTTTAGATATCTTTAAAAGACATGTATGGCATATTTTCAATGTTTAGCATTCAATCTCATATTGTTTTCCTAAGCACACCAACAGGAATGCTCATAATTCTTATACCTCCATTTTGTTTGTGTTTTATTCCATAATTGTTATTGTAACAAATGAACACTAACAGATTCAGAAATATTTATTACTTCTGACGTCATGCACCTTACTCTTTATTTAGTTTGTGTTTATTATTCAAAGGTCCCTTATCTGTTCTCATCTAAAATATCATTTTATTAAAAATTTATTGTTTAAGTTCATGGATTATATAAATATGGAATGAAATAGCAAAGCCATTGTTCTCTGTTTCCTCATTAGTTGTTTCAATCTCTTTCTGCCTTGACTTTCATTTCAGGATGTACTGTATTTGTGAGTCAGAAAACACAAAGGCTGTCTTAGTCAGTGTACTGTTGCTGTGAAGGGACACCATGATCTTAGCAAGTCATATAAAGGAAAACAATTATCTTTCTTACAATATTAGAGATTCAGTCGATGGTCATCAAATCAGGGAGCAGGCAACACACAGTCAGACATGTTGCAGAGAGCTCTACATGCAGATCTGCATGCAACAGGAAGAAAGAAACACTGGGACTGTATCCAGGCTTCTAAACCTCAAAGCCCACCCCCAGCTACACCAAAAGGGCACCCTCAATTCTTCCTAAACAGTCCACCAACTAGGGACCAAACATTCAAGAGTAAGAGTTTATAGCTACCCTTGTCATTTGTCCACAACAGTTCTTCTCTATGTCTCATCATAGGTGGGACAGTCATGGCCAAACTATTGCAGGCTGGTTTAAATAGCAAACTTCTTCCTAGAACATAGCATTTCTTAAAACCTAAATTAATTTTGCCTGAATGTAACAACTGAAGGACTTAACCATATACCTCTACTCCCCCAACTCTTAAGGTCCTTCTACTTTAACACCACCACATTGGAGAACACAATTCTAACACATCATATACAAAGCAATAGTGGGCATATCAATATTAATTTGTAGAAATGTTTTTAGGAATCCAAAATTGTGTTTTGTTTTTATTTGTTTTAATCACATTTATTATTACTTGAATAAATAGATTTTTTTTATTCTGACAGACTGATTGGTGTTGACTGTTTTGGAGACTTATTGTTATACAAAAAAGCAGGTTTTTCTCATCTTTTTTAATAATGTGTCTGGGTGCTTTGGCTGTACACCATGCACCTGCAGTACTTGTGGAGGTAAGAAGATGGTGTCAAATCCTATAGAATTGGAATTATAGACTCTTGTGTGTTGCCATGTGAGTTTCTGGAATGGTACACAGGTTTCCTTGAAGAGAGGGCAGTGTTCTTAAATAGTGAGCCATCTCTCCAATCCCAAAGAAGATAATTTATTGTCAAAATTCAATTTATATGACTTAAAGTCCTGAAATAAGTAGAATAAGAACAACTTTAAATATTCCCCTTTTTAATTACTCCCTACATACAATTTTTATGTTTGTACACTACACTTTTCCAATGCTTGGCATGGTGGCATATATGCATAACTCCAATGAAACGAAAGGTGAAGCAGAAAGATGGGGAATTATATTCCAACTTTTTGACATGCTTTATGTGCTACAAAGAACAAGAAGCAATGATAACAGAAGAGCATCCTTCCTATGACTATTTTAAATACTTTGGCAAGGGAAAGTCAGATCTTCGATTGCCGTAATTACTTTAATACAGAATATCAGCTGAAACCCTTTGTGTTCAGAAATTAATAAGTTATCAAAGAAAAAAAAATGTAAGTTTGCCTGATAGGACACAAAAAGAGCAGCAAACTCTGTTTGCAGACAAGGAAACTGTAAGTCCTTCCCCCCCCCCCCCCCCAAAAAAAAAAAAAAAAAACATTTGGGAAAGAAATGTGGTAAATGGGGGTTGGAGTGTGGCCACTGTCTGTTACTTTTATCTGGAAGGATTCTAAGTGTCTCATAGTTATGCTCTGTTTGTTTGGACTAGGGTCACCTCCTCCATCAGTGTAATTGGTCGTCAGGCCATAAACTGTTATTACACCTCTAAGAAAATTGGACAAAATAAAATGCAGAGCTGACTAAGGTAGTTGGTGCCATCAGCACATATTGGGTATAATGTATGAAGTTCTAGGACCACAGTCTCACGAGAATTACAGAATATGGGCACTGTTGTGACTCAACATATCAGAAGGAGAATGAAACACTTGGGCAGGATTGAATCAGTGACCAAGCTCAGTCAACTCAGCCCTTGGAATCCAGGATGTATGGTCAGAACAAGCTGTTTCTCTTAATGGACTTTCCCCTTAAGAACCGTTCATAAGAAAAATATTTCAAGAATCTTCATATATACACCCATTTAACTTAAGGGGTATTGAAATACCCATTTATATAATTATTTGTCCTATTAAAATAAAATCACTGCATGAAACATCACTGACTCTTTGTCCTTTTTCCTTACTATGATTTGTCAATAATAAGATCTACTTGTCTTTGTTAAAGGACCCATTGATGGTGATTATACATTCATTTCAGCCAATTTTAGAAAACCTCCGTTTGAAATGATGGCACACTCTATGTAAAGTGGTTTTAAGGTGATATTAATTGATAGATTCATATTTGCCCTGGTTCTGTATTTTATTATAAATTAAAATGTTCCTTCCATAGATGTAGTTAGTAGATATTACCTCCTTTTACGGAATAGTTTAACAATACTTAATGTTCTTGCAATCTACAGAGCGTAAAAATAGCTTCTTTTGTTATCACTTGAGAGTTTTCTAATTTATTCTTCTTATTAAATCTTCTAGAAAAAAAGTAAAAGGGTGAAATTTGTGACTTACCCTATATTAAAGACAACCTCACATTCTTTGCACTGCAGAATAGCGAATTAACACATACTTTGAAATGAGGTGTTCAGTCTTGAGAGAAATTATGCAAATATTTATAAGACAATATTAACAATTAGGTGAAGTTAATGAGGACTGCGAACAAGGTTGAATAAATTCATGTTGCTAATATAGGTGGGGAAGAGGAATATGCATATGTGGGCTTTCCTTATCTACTTTCAGTTGGTGACTATGCCTTTAAATAACTTCTGACTAAAATATATTGTCAAAGGTTATTTAAATAAAGAACATGCATATAAGCCAGTATGTTTCCTTACATAGGTGTCTCTCAAGAACTATAAGGACACATCTATTGATCAGCAGTGTTTATGCATATGGAATCATTAACAGTGAGACACACTTTTGGTGTCTAACTTTGAGTCTGGAACCTTCCAGAGGCCATGCACGGGTCTAGATGTTCCATCAGCTCTCGCGAGACTTGCTGTTAGAGGCGTTGCCGCCCGGGTCGAGAGCATGCGCAGTTTCATTTAGGCTGGACTGGAGACAATGACACCCATCAAGTTGCTGGTGCAGCCAACACAGAGGCCAGAGGGCCGCACGTATGCCGATTACGCGTCCGTGAACGAATGCATGGAAGGCATCTGTAAGATGTATGAAGAGCACCTGAGGAGGTTGAACCCCCTCAGCGAGTCCATTACCTACGGCGTCAGTGAGCTGTTTGAGTTCATCGACCGTCTGGTAGACCTCAGTTGCCTGGTGTTCCGTGAAGATACCCAGACCTACAAGCCTCACAACCGAGAGTGGGTCAAAGAGCGGATCTACATGCTTCTCAGTCAGCAGGCACAACGGGACGAGTCAGAGTGATCTTCTAGAAGCTTCCGGGGCTGGGGCTGGACCACAGGTGAGTGTGTGGTGCAGTGGTGGTGGCTTTCACTTACAGCCTCTTCCATTCCCATTTTATGTGTTAGATGAAATGTGAGCCGCATTGCTTTGAAGACTCCACTTCCCTCCTTAGTGATTTTTTTTCTTTTACCATTTTTTTATGATGATATACACAAAAATGATGTATACCTCCTTTAATACATTCACTATGAGAAGTGTTCAAGGTAGCAAGAGTGTAATGACATTGGTGTGTGATATCTCCCAGTTATCTCTAAAGCTTTTTTAGTTAAAATTTAAAAGGAATGGGGTAAAGTTGCAGGGAGCAGGAAGGATTCATTTAGGCTTCAAATTTTAGAGAGATCTGCTCCTGGTGAGCTGGCTCTGTATTTATGTTCCTGGTAAAACAGAACAAAAAGCTATAGGGAGAAAGACACTGGGACACTATGAACTCTTTGGTTGGTAGTTTAGTCCCTGGGAGTTCTGGGGTGTCTGGTTGGTTGACAGTGTTGTTCTTGTGAGGTTGCAAATCCCTGCAGTTCCATTAGCCCTTTCTCTAACTCAGCCATTAGGATCACCTGTGCTCAGTCTGATGGTTAGCTGAAACCATTATGGCTCCAGCCACATAGGTACCAGAGGATGGCATTGTCTGACATCGTAGGAGAAGAAGCCCTTGGTCCTGTGAAGGCTCCTTTCCCCAGTATAGGGGAATGTCAGAGTGTCTAGTTGGGGGTGGGTAGGTTGGAGGTAGAGCATCCTCACAGAAGAAGGGGAAGAAGGAATGGGAGAGGAGATAACATTTGAAATGTAAATACATAAACTAGTCAATAAAGAGAGGCAGTGAAACCTATCACTTCATTCTTAACAGGAAGCAAAAAGGTTTAGATAGGGTTTGGAGAGCCTCAAAGAGTAAGGTTGAAAGTCATGAAAGAGGTAACATACTCACCTCATAGGCCTCTCTTCTCAAAAATTCGTAGCAACTATGAGCCTAAGGGAGGTAGCTTTTATATTCTGACCATAAAATATAACTTGAGTTCATGTTTTACTTTTATTGTATTTTAATAAATATATATTCAATCTAAGGAGCATGTTTTTATATATTTACATACATACAGATAAAATGTGGCCAACAGATATCTGTGAGTTTAATTATCATTATTACTTCTGGGCATGTAGCTATCCCAGAATTCTCTTTATTCCAGGCATCCTGAGATCAGAAGGAAATGTGTTGAACTCACTTTGAGACATTTTTAACGGACTGATTAACATTTGCCTTTTTGGAATCATAAACAAGATTTTATAATAACCTTATGATTAGTGAGTGACTTCTCTGTCCTACATCTATGTGAGCTTGCAAAAGAATATGGATGTTAATATTAGAACATGACCTCTCTATCGCTAATTAAAATAAATTAGCTAACAAACATACAGAGAACATTCTGATGATTGATCATCTGTGATAGCTGCAGCAACTGTGACAGTTGTTATTCCTGTGAGCCCTTATTCTGAACACCTGAATTGTCCAAATCCTATCTCCAATAACTTGGATGAAGATGAATTCTTCATATTTTATGTCTATTTCTCATAATTCTTTTACTTTAATCATCCACTTTTTGTAAATATTTTATAATTGTACAAATAGTTTTTCTATTTGTAAGTAAGGGTGTCAACAATATACTTTTAAATCAAGATATGGTGTTTGATGCTAAGATTATTTAGTATATAAATTATGCTAAGGAACTCTGAACGAGGTGTTTAGTGACTTGCTTTGGTTTCTGTGTGTCATTTAGTTTGTTTTCACTGATGTCCAATTCTGAACTCTTAACTAGCATATAAGTATATATGCCACCTTTATTTGTGAATCATTTCGTGTTTTTATTTTTGATTAGATTTCATCTTAATTTGTGTTTGTGCATGGATCTGTTGGCACCTGCATCCTATAGTGGGCTTGTCGGGAACAGAGAAACTTTTTAGGGGTTAGGTTTTCTAATCACTTTGTAGACTCTGGGAATTAACCTTGGGTGTTCAGGCTTAGCGGCCAGTGCCTTAGCCAAATGTCTGAACTCTCTCATTGCCCCAGAATTTAGATGCTTCAAGAGAGGATCTCATGTAGACTTGCCTCATAGTTGTTTTGTAGCTGGTAAGGGCCTTGAATTCCAGTTTTCTTAGCATTACTTCACACGTGTTGAGATGACAGGTTGACACACAATCCGTGGTTTATGTAATACTAATTGTAATTTAATCTTTTTTTACTTTATTTTAAAAAACAAAGATAAATGTACAAATTTTCAGCATTTTTGCATAAAAGTACATGAATACATTTCTTTAAGGTTGTAATTAAGTATGTGTGGGTACATATACATACACATATGTATATATGTAACAATAATATAGGAAAAGAGGCTATTAATTTGAGGGGATAGGAGAGAAACTAGGAGGGGCTGTAGGGAGGAAAGGAGGATGTGATACAGTTCTATTTTAATTAAAATATATTCTTTTTTTGTTGAACTTCACAGTCTGTTAGTTGTTTCTGGGGTGTTCAGAGCTTTCTGGGGTTAGTATCCCATTTTCAGTGACTGCATATTATGTCTGTTCTTTTGTGACTGGGTTATCTCACTCAGGATGATATTCTCTAGATGCAGCCATTTTCTTAAGAATTTCTTTAAGCCATTGTTTCTTATGGCTGAGTAGTACTCCATTGTGTAAATGTACCACAATTTTTGTATCTATTCATCTACTGAAGGACATCTGGGTTCTTTCCAACTTCTGGCTATTATAAATAGAGCTGCTATGAACATTGTGGTGCATGTATCTTTGTTGTATATTGGAGCTTCTCTGGGGTAAATGCCTAGAAGTGGAATAGCTGGATCTTCAGGTAGTACTATGTCCAATTTTCTGAGGATTGAATCTAGCATTTTGTGCATGCGAGTCACTCTGCAATCTAAGTTATGTAGCTACCCCTTTAACTTATACAAATAACATCTTTTAAAATCAGAATAAAACCCAGTACTTCTTCCCGTATTTTTTACGTGTTGTATACAGAAATTTTTGTACTGAGGGATAAGCAAATAGGTAGCACTAAGTAAGACTCATAACTAAGCCACACACTCTGACAGCTGGCCGGTGACTGTCTGGCACATAATCCATGTCCACATTCCATAGAAACAAAGTGCATATCCAAGTAATTTACAGTTATTCGAAGAGGAAACTGAACAGACTTAAAATATGTTTACTTAAAATATGGCATGGTCAATAAAATGCTTGAATCCAGTCTCTGGAAATCTTAAAAAAAAAAAAACTCAACAATATAAGTACATATATAAAACCTCAAGTCTCCCAAGAGCTCACTAGCCCACCAGCCATGCCTGTTTTGCATTCTGCAGGCCCAGGAGAGATTGTACCAAACCCATGGTGGATAGCCTCTAAAGAGTAGCACTATACAGTATGTACCCTACACAAAAGTGTCTAAATACACTTGAGAATACACTTACACACGGGTATACACAGGTTCAATAACGTATCAATACAAACCCACCACTGCCACCAAAACCCCTCTGCGGTTGCTGGCTACTTCTGTCATTCTTAGGTGTAACAAGATCTAGTATAGAATAAGATTATATGAACAATCAATACTTTATAAAAACAAATAATGAAATAAGTTAGAAAATCTTAAGACCCAGGGGAAATTTGAAATATAATGTAGAAAAACTTGTAAATATATACTTTGTTTTGATATATTTAATGATAATATATAAATATATATCAGCATGATTTCATAACACTGTATATATTTTTATATATCTTTTGTTTTATTGACCCACAGGGAACATTTCTAATCAAAGCAGCAGGAGCGAGCTGTAGCGATGAGCCATTTTCCATGGAAGGCTGCCCCTAACCTGTGAATAATTTCTCTTCACATGAGCTTTGAGAATGTTTGTCCTTGGAGTTTTTTCTTGTCACTTGCCAATAAAATTTAAAATGAATCATAGTAAAAGAATCATTGCAAATTGTTTTTAAAGTTTAGATGCGTCTATTAATTTCATACAAGAAGAATTTTTGTTTGTTTTTTTTTTTGTTTTAAATTGGATATTTTATTAATTTACATTCCAAATGTTATCCTTTTTCCAGGTTTTCCCTCTGAAAAGCCCCTATCCTATTCCCCCTTTCCCTGCTTCTATGAGGGTGCTCCCCACCCACCCACTCAGTCTTGCCTCACTGCCTTAGCATTCCTCTACAAGGGCCATTGAGCGTTCACAGGACCAAGGCCCTCTGCTCCCATTGATGCCAGATAAGACCCCTCCAACTTCCTCCGTTCTTCCTGTAACACCTCCATTGGGGACCCTCTGATCAGTCTGATGGTTGGCTTTGAGCATCCTCATCTGTACTGGTCAGGATCTGGCAGGACCTCTCAGGAGACAGCTGTATCAGATGTGATTTTTTCATATCACATCTCTTTTCTCTTCCTTTTTGCTTCTCCTGACACTTATTCTTTATATTTAGGTATAATATCAATAAATTTAGTCTTCTTTGTCTACTGTTTATCAGCAAAGAATGGAGTAAGCAAAGAAACTCTATATTAGGGCAGTTTGAAGGCTATTCTCTTCCTTTGATTTCCACAGGAGGCTGTCAGTAGTTGTATATGTGATATTGACATGTCGGGCTGACAATGCAGAGAGACTGAGTAAAGGCAAGGAAAAAGAGGACAAATCCCAGACCTCAGTAAAACCCAAGGCCTCATCTTATATAAGGGGCAGGAGTAGTGTGGGCTTCTGATTACTGCGAACTCTCAGTTTGCTGGGTAGGGTCCTTTGGTTCCACCCAAATAGAAATAGTGAGAAGGTCCAAGACAGTCTGTGTACAGTTACAGCTCTCAGGCTTTGGGTATAGAGAGTTTGAGGATCTAGTAATGAGTAATGCAGGCACAGCTCTTTGCTCAGCATATCAGAACCAGCCCTAGGTTATTAGGCCTATTTATTATGGTTATGGTTATTTGTTACCATCAGATTATCACATGGTACGAACGAGAAAATTCTGTAGCCAGAGATAGTGTTAGTGGTTGCGACATATCAATGCAATAAAATAACTTTTACAAATTGTGGCTTGACTTCAAGATTCACCAAAATTTCTTAAGAGTTAGCGAGCTTAGTGGCCCAGTTAGCAAAGCCTGCCAGAGTGGGGAATAGGATTGAAAGTTAATACACCTCATGATCTTCATCCTGAACAAGCCAGGGGCAGTTCACACATGCTAAGCACTTGCTATGCCCCCCGACCCACACTTCTTCCCCAACAACTAAAAATTTAAATGGAAATCTTTCATTAAAGCAATTAAATACTGCTGACACATTCGTAAATAGGCAAATACCTCCCTATCTTTTATCTTTTCCTCATTCATATAAGAACATAAGAAAAGGTACGTGTTGTGAATAAAAAGCAGTTCCCTAATATAAGACAAAATAAATGATCTTTTAAGGTCCATATTAATTGCTCTACAAACTAAAGATGAACTAAAGTATACAGATACAAAAGTATGTTGAAAACATGGCTTGATATAAGGCGATTAAAGCATCAAATAACAGCATAAACTATCAATAAGTAAGTACAACTGAACAGATCTGGGACAAGAAAGGGGGCAATGGAGAGTGTTGAGCATGACCTTGGAATTTTTACACTAAGGAAATCCCAGGTAAAATGAGGAAATTATATACTTAAGCTTAAAATTGTGTACTTAAACCCATGCCTGCCATCACCTACATGATTATAGGAGCATGGAAAATACAAATTGTTCCTGGTGTTTTATAGCTGTTCCTTCCTAATTGAAATGTCTTCTTCTGAAGTTAGTGATACAGCAAACTCATAACCTTCTAGAAGCTCATAAAATGTACCAGCCCCAGGAAGCCCAAGAAATTGGATATTTAGAAGGCCACTCACACAAGAGGTAAATGTGATTAATTGATGGAGAAGGATATTTTTGGTGGAGGTGACTGAAAGCTGGGCAGGAAATCACACAGATACAGCTTTCAAGAGTTGTTACGCTGATGGGACTGACATTTTAGTGCTAGCAATTGTCGCTGAGTTGTTTATGTTTCTGTAAGTAACACCTCACACGTTTTCCGTACACATGCTTGCCACAGTGTGTGGGAAGATAGAATCCTACCCTTGTCACGATGTCAGACATTGTACTTGGCTGTATTTCCACTGATTTTCTCCCAGTTTGTTTACTATTCTGTTATCTCTAGATGATGATGCATATTTATTCAGTTTTTAATTCATGCCTCTTGTTCAAAAGGAAGTCCTAGGAATTCTATTTTAAACATTCTTCCCTGTGATGGACTGTCAAACCGACTTTAGGTTTGTATTCATTATCTAAACTTCCGAAGCATTTTTTCCTTAAGTGTCTCAATACAAAACACTGTGGTCAGCAATTAGTTGGTTTAGTCAGGCCCCAAGCATCACATCTGAGATCCTAGACTTGAGTGACATAGCTTAGTGTTCCATGTTCTCAGATGACTCTTGAAGACTTGGTTATACTTAGACAAGGTTGGTTTAGAGACAGTGTTGTAATTTCAAATTCTCTTTTCTTGGCTTCTGGCCCTCAGCTTTTTCTTGGCTGTTTGTTCTTCCTTTCTCCTTTAGGTATTTTGTTTCCCACTAAGTTTGAATTTTCAGCTGACTCTCTACTTTGCCTTTATTTTCCTACTATATTTTTCATCCCATGTTCTACTTTTCCATTCCACATCCGTTTTCTAGGTTGTTATCTATCTTTCTAGTTATTTTTTAAAATATGTCAACCATTTTTAACATCTAAAGGCTTCTGTTTTGTGAATCATTTCCTTTCTTCATCACCTAATTATAGTTTAATAAAGATGCAAGAATGACTTAAGATTCTCTGAGCATACCAAGAGGAATACTTTTAAATTTTCTTCTTGATTTTTTTCTTCTGAATTATTTCAGTTTTCTTTGGGGACACATGTTCTATTTTATTTTTGTCTCTCTTATTCGTTTCTTTCCTCAGCAGAAATAGCAAACATTTGGCAACATTACTAATCGCCATTTTCTGAGATGTTCAGAGATTGTGACAATATCTGTTTTGGGATCATTGGGACCAGTGTCTTCTAGTTTTATCATTGCTTATCTGATTGGACAAGAAGTTGAGAGCTCTCTTTCTGGCATGCACTGGCTCTGACTTACATAAAGCCCAGGGGAGCATCCTGGGACTGCCTCTGGGATTAGACCTCTCAGAAAATCTTAGGGATTCTTTTCTAACAGTCCTCCCTGTGATGGCCTGTCATACCAACTTTTAGGTACATATTCATCATCTTAACTTCTAAAGCATTTTTCCATAACCCATGCCAAAATAGCCAACAGCTCTGATTCTGATCTTTAACAACTGACAGCTAATATTTGTCCATTTTTATTATCAGTCTCATTGCTATTCTGTTTACTAATTTGCTGTCATCATCCTGGATACTTTTGTACTGTAGTTACTCAGATAGAGTAGATTATGTGTAGACTCTCCTGGTTTCTCAGCTGAGTGGCATCTTTAATTTCATTTTTGTGCTTGATGTTACTTTGTTTTTTTTTATCATTTTTATTGTTTTGTTAGATTATAATAACATTATTTCTTCCTTTTTTTTTCTTCCCTCTAATCACTAACCCGTGTCCCTGCTAGCTCTGTTTCTATACATGGCCTCCTTTCTACACTACTTGTCTTTTCATGCATGTGTATACATACAAACACACACACACACACACACACACACACACACACACACACACACACACACACACACTGCCCTTTCTGCATTATGTTATTTGTATGTACTTTTACATGGTTAACCATTTGGTAATCAATAAGCAATTGGTGTATTCTTCCTTGGAGAAGACTGTTTCTCCCTACAGCATTTCTTAGTGGTCTGTATTTCTTTGTGTTTGGCTGAGACCTCCTGGGCTTTTTTCTTTCCACTTTGACATGTCTATTGTGATGGTCCTCGTTTAGCTCATGCGTAGGTAGTTATGTTGGAGAGATGTCAAGGAAATGAGGACAAATATTTAGAGAGGAGCTAGAGGTTATGCTAGTTTATTAAAGTCATGGTAGTAGAGTTTGCTCTCACATGGTAGGCAAGTGGTTATCTCTAAGGTACGTATCCAATTCTCATCCTTATTACTTTGGTTGAGCTGAGACACTGCTGCAGCATTATTCCATGGTCACAGTGTAAAGATTTATTAATGACAGTTCCTTCAAATTATTCACAAGTATTATCATGTCATCAGTGATTTTTATTTCCTAGTCAATCTCTTTGAGAACTCTAACCACAATGATCACTGTAAAGCCAACCACAGTATCTTATTTCTTCCATTTTTTCCTTTCATAAAGTCACGACTTCTATTTTTCACTTCAGAGTAAACCATTAACATATCAACATTTGTATAGTTTTTATTGAATATATTTTATTTATATTTCAAATGTTATCCCTTTTCCTGGGTTCCCTTCAATATCCCTTATTATATCCCACTCTCCCCTGCCTCTATGAGGATGCTCTTTCACCCACCCACCCTTCCCAGACATTCCCTAAACTGGGGCAGCAAGTCTTTGCAGGATCAAGGGATTCTCCTCCCTTTGATTCCCAGCAAGGCAAGCCTCTGCTTCTTGTTCAGCTGGAGCCATAAAGCTCTGGTTGGTTGGTATTGTTGTTCATATGGGTTTGTAATACCCTTCAATTTCTTGAATTCTTTCTCTAACTTCTTCATTAAGG
Organism: Micromys minutus; assembly: GCF_963924665.1. Lineage (NCBI taxonomy): Eukaryota > Metazoa > Chordata > Mammalia > Rodentia > Muridae > Micromys > Micromys minutus. The sequence goes on along the minus strand of NC_137984.1, from coordinate 46,509,432 downwards.
ATGCCGTTCTTAGTTCAATGGTTGGCTGTGAGTATCTTCCTGGTTTGTTGTCATATTCTGATAGAGCCTCTCAGGAGACAGCTCTATCAGGCTCCTGTCACCATGCACTTTATGGAATCACCAATATTGTCTGAGTTTGGTGGCTGTGTATAGGATGGATCCCAGGTAGGGAAGTCTCTGGATGGCCTTTGCTTCAGTTTCTGCTTCAAACTTGATCTCCATATTTTCTCCTGATAATATCTTTGTTTCCCCATCTATGAAGGACTGAAGCATCAGGATTTTGGTCTTCCTTCTTGAGCTTCATGTGGTCAGTAAATTGTATCTTGGGTATTCCAAACTTTTGGGCTAATATCCACTTATCAGTGAGTGCATACCATGGGTGGTTTTTTTTTTTTTTTTTTTTTTTTTTGTATGATTGGGTTACTGTGTGAGACAAGCTCAGTCAAACAACAGTTTCCCCAGGGCCTGAGCAAGGAGTGAAAGAAAAAAGAGTTAGTCAAAATTGTAACATGACTTTGGCCAGCCTTGAGGCTCAAGTGAAGCCTTCTTTATTTAGTTCTCTTTTAAACCACTTTAATTACATGCAAAAAGATAATATCACTTCTGAGTCAGGGAAAAAGCAAGTTAATAATCAAAAATTCTGTAAACATCTCTCTGGAGGCTAGGTATGAAAATCAGGGATAAAAGGGGGTGCTAAGAGACAAAGAGACAGACAAACCTACATTTTTCGAGCCTGCCCTGAGCTTTAAATGTAAATATACTGCCCTGGGCTTCAATTCTAAGTGTTCTACCCTGAGTTTCCATTGTGCATATGTAGGATAATTTCTGTATCCATTCCTCTGATGAAGGACATCTGGGTTTTTTCAAGGTTCTGGATATTATACATAAGGCTGCTATAACATTTTGGAACATGTGATATTGTTGTATGTTAGAGCATCTTTGGGTATATGCCCAGGAGTGGTAAAGCTGGGTCCTCAGGTAGTACTATGTTCAGTTTTCTGAGGAACTGCCAGACTTATTTTCAGAGAAGTTCTACCATCTTGCAATCCCAACAAATCTTTCTCCATATCCTCGCCAGCATCTGCTGTCACCTGAGTTTTTTTACCTTAGCCATTCTGACTGGTGTGAGGTGGAATTGCAGGGTTGTTTTGATTTGCATTTCCCGGATGACTAAGGGTGGTGAGCATGTATTTAGGTGCTTCTTAACCATTTGATATTTCTCAGTTTAGAATTTCTTGCTTAGTTTCATGCCCCATTTTTAATAGGGTTATTTGATTCTCTGGAGTCTAACTTCTTAGGTTCTTTGTATATATTAGATATTAGCCCTCTATCAGACAGAGGTTTGGCAAAGGTTTTTAACCATTTTGTTGGTTGCTGTTCTTTTCCTAATGACAGTGTCCTTTCTGTTACAGAAGTTTTGCAATTTTATGAGGTTCCATTTGTTCATTCTCAATCTTAGAGCATAAGCGATTGATGTTTTGTTCAGGATTTTTCACCAGTGTCCATGTGTTCAATGTTCTTCCCCACTTTCTCTTCTATTAGTTTGAGGGTAACTAGTTTTATGTGGAGGTCCTTGATCCACTTGAGCTTTGTACATGGCAATAAGACTGGATCAATTTACATTCTTCTGCATGCTGATTTCCAATTACAACATCACCATTTGTTGAAAATGTTATCTTTTATCCACTGGATGCTTTTAGCTCTTTTGTCAAAGATCAAATGACCATAGTTGTGTTTGTTTATTTCTTGGTCTTTCATTCTATTCTATTTTCCTGTCTCTTTACCAATACCATACAATTTTTATCACCATTGCTGTGTAATACAGCTTGAGGTCAGGGATGGTGATTCCCCCAGAAGTTCTTTTATTGTTGAGAATAGTTTTCACTATCCTGGATTTTTGCTATTATTGTTGTGGTAGTGGTGGTGGTTATTCCAAATGAATTTGCAAATTGCTCTTTCTAACTCTATGAAAAATTGAGTTGGAATTTTGATGGTTATTGTAGTGAATCTATAGATTGTTTTTGCCAAGATGGCCATTTTTATTGTATTAATCCTGCCAATTTATGAGCATAGGAGATTTTTCCATCATCTGAGATCTTCTTTAATTTCTTTCTTCAGAGACTTGAAGTTCTTGTCATACAGATCTATTACTTGCTTATTTAGAGTCACACCACGGTATTTTACTTTATTTGGGTTATTGTGAAGGGTGTCATTTCTCTAATTTTTTTCTCTACCTGTTTATCATTTGAGTAGAGGAAGGCTACTGGTTTGTTTGATTTAATTTTCTTTCTAGCCACTTTGCTGTAGTTGTTTAGGAGTTCTCTCGTGGAATTCTTGTGAGTACTATACTATCATATCATTGGCAAATAGTGATATTCTTACTTTTCCCTTTTCAATTTGTTTCCCTTTGATGTATTTTTGTTGTCTAATTGCTCTGGCAAGGACTTCAAGTACTTTATTGAATAGGTAGGGAGAGAGTTGGCATCCTTGTCTAGTTCCTGATTTTAGTGTGATTGCTTCACATTTCTCTCCATTTAGTTAGACTTTGGCTACTGGTTATCTCTATATTGCTTTTATTATGTTTATGTATGAGCCTTGAATTCCTGATCTTTCCAAGACTTCTACCATGAAGGGGGTGTAAAATTTTGTCAAATGCTTTCTTAGCATCTAATGAGATGATCAAGTGTTTCATTTTCTTTGAGTTTCTTTATATAGTTGATTATGTTGATGGATATCTGTTTATCAAAATTAATCTTTATGTATAAATAGGCAAAAAGCCAGAAATTCTTATAAGCATTTGAAAAACACGAAGAAATACATCTAGTCAAAGTCTTGAATTGTCATGATGAAAGTCAAAAGACCAAGCTCCAGCAATGGTCTTATAAGTACTATCTTAATGAAGTCTCGGTACATGATTTGACTAACAGAAAATAAACATTGTATATTTGTCATCAGTTATGAAATAGAAAGCATACATACTTGGGAAGGAGATAAATATTCAAACATAGACATGATCAGAAAACTCAAACATTTTATCATGAGACTATGGGCAGAGTCACACTTTCACTGCATAAGTGAAATGTGGGTTAGGTTTATCTGAGGATTGTTGTGTCTTAACTGGTTCATGTTAGTAAACACATTTCTGAGAAGAAAATGAAGTGATTTATTTTCTGGGACTGTACTAAGGAAATATTCCAAACTCTTCCATATATATGTGAAGGTTATTTAATTTAATTAGCTTTTCTACACTCATGCTATACAGTTTCTCATTCTTGTTAGAAAAAGTGTTGTTAATAAATGCAGCTGCTGTGTTTCTGAAGTAGTCATTGAGCATTGATGAAAACAACACTTCTGTCCTTCTTGCAGACACATGGAGGACTTATGGGGACTTGGAACCCTGTGGTATAGCTGCAGGTGGTATTAATAGTAGTAGCAGCAAAGAACTATGTGGCCAGGTACCACTGGAGAGAAATTGAGAAAAGCACGCTGTGCAACTTGCCGAAAAGTATTCAAATCATGGCATCAGCAATTATAGAGAAAAGCTTGATGTGTCCCAAATTAAGAGACAAAGTCAGAAATCAAATGATTCTGAAAGGATGACATGTTTAAGAATTAGAGCATGAAAAACATTTCAAGGAACCGAGTTTTCTATAGACTTAAGTGAGGAATTGTATATTTTTCTTGTAAAATGAAATTTCCTATATTTTTAACTGCATAAGGATTTTTAAATAGCCATTGAGAAACACATCTGTGCTTTTCTTGGAATTCAGTATTTAACATAAACCTAGGATGGGGATATAGTGTAATAAAGAACTGAGTCTTTGAGTGTATTTAGTATTAAAAATAGAGTATCATGAGGTATTGATGCAATAAATAAAAAGAGGAGAAGAATGTGAGATGGACAGAGGAAGGGAGGGAGGAAGGAAGGAAGGGAAGGAGAAATACAGAGACAGACAGACAGACAGATACTGTGTGTGTGTGTGTGTGTGTGTGTGTGTGTGTGTGTGTCAGAGAGAGAGAGAGAGAGAGAGAGAGAGAGAGAGAGAGAGAGAGAGAGAGAGAGAGAGAGAATGTCCAAGCATTGAAGTGGTCTCTGATGTTACAAAGATTTTCTTACATCTTTGAAAATGTCATACAGTGTTATTTTTTTTAAACAACTTTATTTTACAAAACAAAGATAAATCTACAGATTTTAAACATTTTTTGCTTAAAATTATACATTTTTGTTAGTACTTTTTTTCAGATTTTAACATAATTTTTACATAAAACTATATGAATATATTTTTTAGTCAGTACTTGATTTTTTTCAAGGTTTGATAGTATGCCTTGAAAACTTAATAGTTACAATGAGCATAAAGTACATGTAAAACAAAATGTAACATGGAAATAGTTAGTTTTCTTGTTTTGTAAATATTTTTTTTGTTTTGTTTTGTTTTCTTTATTTCTTGGACTTCATACAGTCTGTGAGTTGTTTCTGGGGGAGTGCAAGCCTCTGGGGTTAACATCCCACTATCAGTGACTGCATATTATGTCTGTTCTTTTGTGACTGGGTTATCTCACTCAGGATGATCTTCTCTAGATGCAGCCATTTTCTTAAGAATTTGGTTAAGTCATTGTTTCTGGTGGCTGAGTAGTATTCCATTGTGTATATGTACCACAATTTTTGTATCTATTCATCTTCTGAAGGACATCTGGGTTCCTTCCAGCTTCTGGCTATTATAAATAGAGCCGCTATGAACATTATGGTGCATATATCTTTGTTGTGTATTAAAGTGTCTCTGGGGTATATGCCCAGAAGTGGAATAGCTGGGTCTTCAGGTAGTACTATATCCAATTTTCTGAGGTATCGCCAGACTGATTTCCAGAGTGGTTGTATTAGCTTACAACCCCAGTCATACAGTGTATTTTGATCACACTCTTGTCCTCTCCAAGTTGACCTAGATCACTGTGCTACCCTACTCACACAAGTTTGATTTTCTTTCATTTTATCTCTTTCTTTCTTATTTATTTTTACACTCATCAGGTTTGATTTGTGATGTTCATATGTTTTTAGATGTGTAGCTCTACAATGAAATGTACTTATCTCTTCAGGGATGACATTTCTGAACAAAACAGATACTTTTCCAGTACCAGTTTGTTGTCAGTAACTTTTCAGATAGGGATGGGACTCTGTTCCTGTCTCTTCTCTCCATGCTGAGATTTGGCTTGAGCTTCCTCAGGTCTAGTGCCTGTTATCAACACTGCTGTAGACTCACATGTGCAATGGCTTTGCTGTGTGCAAATGAAACTTTCATATATCCTTTTTCTTCTTCCAGAACTTATGATTCTTTGGAGAATGGGTGTGATATGGATTTCTCCTCTAGTATTATGCATCCCACACTCTTCCTAATAGTTCTAGGAGGTGTTATCCATGCTACCAAATAATTAATTTAATTATCAATATTACACAGCTGTGAATCCTGCAAAGTACCACAATCACTTGGCTGACAAGATCAGCCCACTGGTGCAACTATCACCATTGTAGTAACCAGTCATTTTATGATTGAATTTATACCCTGCTCTATAGGCCAAGAACCTATAGTTAGATGGATCATAGTACCTAAGGCATAAACTACTACCATTATTTTCCCAAATAAACATCAACAGGACTAGTCAAGTATTTTATGCTTAAATTATGCTTTCAGTTTCTGAGATTATATCAATTTTTGCTTTCCTTCCTTCCCTCAAGACCTCCTGATATGATCTTTCAAATTCATGACTTTTTTTTTTCATTAATTGTCAGTATCATATGTGTTCCTAAATAATAAATACAAACAGTTCAATCTGTGTAAGGTTATTTGTATGCATCGTTTATTTTATGATAAACACTTGCTGCGGTCTTCCTTCAAGAATACTGTCTTTCCCACTAGTATTCATTAGTAATCCCTATATATTTGTGTAGAAACAACCTTCCTGGCTTTCACTTCACTACTTTTGTGTAAGTATTAATGTAGCCTTTTTCAGTTCATTTTGAGGCAGTATGTTGATGAAACATTTAGAGTGTTTCTTATGTGTTTCATAGGAGACACAAACTCACAGAAATCTGCCTTTAAAAATCAACCACCCTCTCTTCTGCAGTGGTTTATGAGTTGTAGGTTTAGGACTTGTAGATGTATTAGTCGGGCTGGACTCCACAGTGCTATACTTCTACTGTTTGCGGTTTTTCGGCTGTGGCCTACATCTGTTGAAAGAGATGTTTCTATTGTAAGGGGTGAGGACTAAACTTATTTCTAAGTATCACAATAAATATTTAGAATTAGCTAAGGGTTATTATATGTTAGTAAAGCGGTGGTTGTAGGTTCTACTCTCAGATCTGTAATTTCACTAACTTTTTGTGGTTGGTTAGGTTTTCACTACTAGACATGGTTTCCCTCTTGTTGCACAGAGCTTAAGTCCAGTGAGGGAGCTTTGATACTGCTAAGGCCTCTTCATACCACTGCTGTTCTCTTGCAGGACATACCATGCCTGAGTTTTGGTTCACAGGTGTCATAGCTGGAGAGGACTGTTGGTTTCTTGCTTCATTTTGAAGCTTAAATGGCACCTTCCAGTACCATGCAACCTAGTTCTCACAGAGGAGATACTGAGATATCAGGGTCCTCTCAACCCTGGGTCTAAATTACAGTGGTCATACCTGCCACCCCTTGGGGAAAACCAGAATCATAGCTTTAGCCTATATGTTTTAGGAATCCTTTGAACAACTGTGACCAACAACTCAAAATTCGATTTCTCAAGCCCTGTTTGCAGGTTGTTAAATAATCTATGATTTTTGGAAGGACCTTGTCCGCCCATATGGGAAAAATGTCTTTGAAATAGATATATATTTCACATATACACACTAATTTGCATTTATCATAGGCACTTTTTGGTAACTACTAGTAAAATTCCCTATGTGCATTTATGACACCTTTCTATTAATTTTCTCCTCCCTTCTATCCCTAACTAGAGCCCCCACTTTTCTCATTTGTCCCTTGTACTCTGTTATTGTTCTTTCTGTTGTTTCTTGGCATATATCTAAAGACATCATATTTCCAAGACACTTTCTGAGTGATGTTCATTGTTGCTCTCTTTGCAGTATCTAGGAAATGAAAACAACTTACATCCTTCAATTGGTAAATAGTTAATGAAAGCATGATGTATTCACTGTGGAATACTATTTGGTTATAAAGATCAATGAAATCATTCCTTTGCAAGTAAATGGGTGTAATTAGAAAGGACATCCATTGACATAACCAAGACTCAGAAAGACAAATGTCACACATTCTCTCAAATGACAGAGATTTCTAGCTCTAAATCTTCAGATGTAAATATATAACTTGGAACAATGGCAGAATCCAGCAGAATAAACTAGTACCATTGCCTAAGTGAAGAGTTGGGTGACTCATAGTCTAGTGTATGACTTTTAATGCTGTCATCAGAGAAACTCAGGAAAAACTTGACATTTTGCCAGTTTGCTGTACATAGTGAATCCCATTGGGGGTGTGTGTGAAAAAATGAAAAGTTAAAAGGAAGAACACATTGTTTCACATGCTTTTCCCCAGTGAGTTATAGCACACAGATGCTACTTTTGAAATTTCCCATTTTTAATTTTATCAAGGTCAGTTATCTTCTCCATAGATGTTTATAGATAAGAGAAGAAAACTACTAGGTAATAGAACAAATACTGGAAATGAAAATATGAAATAAACAAATAATTAAGGATTTGCACCTGGTAACATCAAATAAGATTATATCATATATAGTTTAAATTTTATAGAACTAAAATTTAATTATTTTTATGAGTCAGATTTAATTAGAAAAATGCTTTTTATGTTGTTATGCTTTCCAATAAATGAAAAAGCTTGATAATTGCTTATTTTGAAGCATGTAATAAAAGTTCATTATTACAGAGCCATCTGCTATTACCCCTTAAATGTGATATTTTATGTAATAGTCTTATTCTATATTTTCATATGACACTGGTAATCCGCATGTATGTCTTACAAAAGCCTGTTCCCAAGTGTCCTTGCAGAAACATAATATTACCCAAGGGGTCAGTAGTTTCTGCCTGGGACTCAAACCATAACTTGTTATCCTTTAGGAAAACAACATATAGATATTCCCTTGAGACAGGTTTTGGGTATCCCAGAACTTACTATTTTTATTGTAGCTTTGGATCCTGATCCTTCCGTTTCCTCCTACTTAGTAGAGCTGGCATTAAAGAAGGATATACAAGCACTCTAAAAACCATGCTACACACATCAGCCTGTGACAATTATTTGGAATATAATTTGGAGTTTATGTGTGTAGTTCAGAATATATCAGTATGTTTTCAGAATCTATTCCTAGAATGTTTTAACTTGAAGTTGAATCTGCATTAGTAGATTTTGCAACTACTTCCTGTAAAGATTAAAAGTGTTATGCATGTGAATAATATCATCCCTATTTTCTAATAAGACCTAAGAAGTGACTGCTGAAGGTAATACCTAAAATTTCCTCCTGGCTTTTTATTGTTTTGATTTTCATTTTAAAGCAATACATTGTTTAGTTTCTTAATCATTCTCTTAGTATTAGTGAAAATTTAATAAACTAAGTTATAGAAAACAGTGGTGAAATAAGCATCATTCTTGAGCAAAATCAAGCCACACTCTTATCAAAGCTCCCTATTAAAGGAAATAACTAAGTCTGTCGATTTAGCAACACAAGTGCTGCCTGCTGAACAGGTCAGAGGAACACCACATTGACTTGGTGTCTGCTTCAGTAAGACTAGTCTACCTTGTCCCTTATTCTGCTTTTATCTCGAATATCTGGCTGTGTTGGCTGTGCTCTTTTCATTCTCCATGCAGGTTCACAGATAGGGAGTGCCTTATGTACCAGTGAATGGCTCCAGGTGATTTGAGTGGAAGAATGCTTAAGGAATCCTTATAGCCCAGCCTCACTGGATGCATTTCAGCATTAATTATGGGGGACTATAAGAACAGGAACTGGGTGTGTAACAACTGACAATTAAGTAGGTTAATTTAGTCTTTGGGCAAGAAGATGAAATTGACCTTTAATATAATCCAGAATGGTTTTAAATCGTTTTAAGTTCTGATTGGAGGCCCTCCACGCTCACTACTGTGCGATTTATACTACATTTTACAGTGTGCATCTTATTTCAAGTGAGCTTGTTGAGGAAATTTCCCAGGAGATGTATCTAAGAAAATGATTGCTTAAAATTAGTCTTTTCTATTTACAATCACTTGAGAATAATAATACTGACAATAAAGGTAATCTTTTAAAATCTTGTCAGTTTGTAGTGTCAAAGCAAACAACACTGGCATTATGTTTATTATTTATTAAACTGCTATTTAGCTTAAACTGTCAGACAATATTAGCTCCCTTGCAGCATCGATCTCTTGCATTCTATATTGTTTAATGCTCATCTGCTTACCTTATTTACTTTCTCCATTTATTCTCTCCGTTCTTTTACTTCAGGCACTAGCAGGGAAAACTTAAAGCAGCAACATGTCTTTCCTCTCTCCTTGTTCTCATCTCCATACATCTGAGTGATGCTGTGCTGGTCCATATTGCTTGTCAAGGTGATGAGCCAGATATGAATGATCCTGTATAGGCTCTGCCTGAGTCATACAGATATGGGTGAGAATGCTTGCACCTCATCATCAGACTGAACCTAGGACCCCAGTTAAGGAGCTGAAGGGGCTTGTAGCCCCGTAGGAAGAACAACAATACCAACCAACCAGACTTCCTAGAGCTCCCAGGGACTACCAACCAATGAGTACACATGGAGGAACCCATAACTTCAGCAGCATATGTAGGAGAGGATGGCACTGTCTGTTTTCAATAAGAGAAGTAGTTCTTGTTCCTGTGAATGCTCTTTCCTCAGTGTAGAGAAATGCTAGGGCAGTGAGGTGGGCATATTTGGGTTGGGGAGCACTCTCATAGAAGCAGGGGAGGGATAGGGCAGTTCTGGAGGGGAAACCAGGAAAGGGGATAACATTTGAAAAGTAAATAATGAATAAAATATCTAATTAAAAAGAAAACAAATTATGTCTTTTTATTATTTCTAATAAATTTGTATTTCCACAAGTTAGAGCCTTCTGTGAATAAGATATTGCTATCGAGATGCCATTGTTATCTCAGCTCAGAAGTCTCTTTTTTAAAAATTATTTTATTGGATAGTCTCTGTATTTACAATTCAGATATTTTTCCCTTTCCTCCCTGCTCCCCTCCTCCTTTTCCCTCCATGTGCTTCCATGAAGGTGCTCCCTAAACCAACCACCCCTCCACTTCAGTTCCTTGGCATTCCCCTACACTGGGAAAAAGTACCTTCACTGGGCTCTTTTCCCACTGATGCCAGACAATGCCATCCTCTGCTACATATGCTACTGGAGCCATGGGTCTCCCCATGTGTGCTCAGTGATTGGTGTTTTAGACCCAGGGAGTTCTGGATGGTTTGCTTGGTTGATAATGTTGTTCTTCCCATGAGGTTGCAAACCCTTTCACCTTCAGAACAATGTTTTGTTTGTTTAATTTCTTATATTTTAATGAGGTGAATCTCTTTAAGAATTAGCTTTTCCTGTACATCCTCTGCTAGGTAAGTTTTAGTAAACAGAGTCTGTGAACTAGCTTGTCTCTCTGTAACAAAGGTTAGTTAAATTCACCTTTACTAAAGTTTTGAGGACATAGGCAAAATACAGATTGATTTTTTTTTTCTAGAATATAGTACAATTGTCCTCTGGCTGAATTCCTGGTAGAATATTTGTTCATCTCGAAAACTAGGTCTTCTCTAGGTAAAATGTCTTTTTCCCAAATCCTCTTCTATACTAGACCCCAAAGCTTGGTCATCTGGTCAGACTTAACACATCAGTAGCCCCACCCATTTCTTAGTCCCCCCTGACATCAGCTGATTCTCCTCATTGGTGTGACCATGTGACCAGTGCGACTTCATGAAGGAAGCATATGTCTTGGCTCTCAAAGCAGGGTAAAAATTCATCACCCTGTGAAGGCCTGGTCAAGGACAAGGGAAAACTTGTTACATTACATCTGGAGGCAAGTGCAGGAGCTCCTAATTGGTTTGGGTTCCAGCCTTTTGGATGGTGCTGCCCAGTGACTCTTACTGACTCTGTTAGAGTTTAAAGAAAAAATTTTCTTAGTAAAAATTTGTTTACATTTGTTACTACTACTACTACTACTACAACTACTACTACTACTACTACTACTACTACTACTATTATTATTATTATTATTATTCCCTTTACATCTCACTCACTGCTCTCCTCCCAGTCAACACCCCACAATCCTCTCCATGTCTCCTCCCCTTCTCTGAACATGTACAAGCTCTCCTGGGTATCCTTCCACCCTGGCACATCAAGTCTCTGCAAGCCTTGGTGCATCTTCTCCCAGTGAGGTCAATCAAGGCAGCCCAGCTAGAAGATCATATCCCAAGGACAGGTAATAGCTTTTGGGATAGCCCTTCTCTAGTTGTTGAGGACCTATGGAGAGATCAAGCTTCACAAATGTTACATATGTGTGGGGAGGTCTAGGTACAGCAAATGTATGTTCTTTGGTTGGTGGTTCAGTCTCTGAGAGCCCCCAGGGTCCATGCTAATTGACTCTATTGGTCTTGCAGCTGAGTATTAAGCCTCACCAACCCCTTGCTCATTTTTTCACAGCTATTTTTGTATTATTGTTATTTTCTAGTGTTCCACAACAGCCAAACTTGTCTAAAATTTTAACTTGCTCAACTATAAGTTACATGCATTTCTAAATTCTTCTTTGGTAATTTGTATTTTATGATTTATTTATGTTGTCATTTCATATTAAAGCTTTCTTTCTAAGCCTTCATTTTACATTTAAAGTATATTTATTTCTTGCATTTGTTGGCTCATTTGAATGATGTAACCTCATTTTTTGAGGATACTATTTATTACTTATTTCTTCTCATGATTATTATTATTTAAAAAAAATCTCTTTTTCCCACCCTGTTTATTTAAATGTGTTCAGTATTAGGAGGAGGGGACAATATCTTCACTATTTGTTCCCAAGCTTTACATGGGAATTGTACCCAAGCTATTTAACCACTCCTTTCTGATTCAGAAAATTCCTGTCTGGCCCGCCATGCTTCCTTTCCACTTCTCAATGATGTGTCCTTCAAGGTGGCACTCACAATATTACCTGCCACTACTGGCACCCTAATGTCAGATATTCCCCTTTGCTGTCTCTACCCTCTGCAAATATGAGAATTCTATTGATTCCTTCAGAAGTAGGAATTATATTCTATTAGAAGTTGCACTTTAGTATATTGGCAATGAATGTAGGATCATTCGATTGCATGGCAAAATATTCCATCTTTTCCAAAAGAATTCTTACCCCTGACTGCTCTCTCCCAACTGTTCTCTCATTCTCTTTCATCTGGCATCGCTTTGGTCTTGACAAAATTTACTGAGTCTAGTCTTGGAATTGCTTGTTTATTGTTTGTTTTCCTTCTGTTTTGTTTTGTGTTTATTTTTTTGTGAAGATCAACAGGAAACAACAAGTACCTTCCTGGCATTACATTAAAGTTTCATGTTTTATGATCCTAAGGAGATATGACTACCACTGAATTGTTATAATATTAGAAACAATGGGTTATATCTTATCAGACATATACCTTAATGAGTCTTTGTTTTATGCTTTAAAATTTAAAATACTGATTTCATAAAGCTTGAACTACACATTATAACAGACAAAGTTATTTGACAAATGTTTTTGCTGATTAATTGGAAAACAATAGTGTACAAGCATCAATAATATCACAAAGATATAAAACAATATGTTTTTCTTCTGATAAAAAATCAGTTTAGAAGCTGGGGAGATGATTTAGGAGGTAGGGGCACTTTCTATTTTCCAGATAATCCCATTTCAGTTCTATGGTTTTTCACTAACAAAAGATAAACAACAAAAATATATGGAAACAGATCATTTATAGGGGAATGCAATTCAATATCATACAATGCCATTTTATATTAATTTATAAGTGTTATGTAATTCTAGCATTAAAATCATTTTATACTGATTTTCTAGTTATATTAGAAATTGATTTTGAACAATTTTAAGGGAAATAGGAATAACCAGTTCTATCAAAGATTAAGAGTTTTATAGCTATAGTTTTTAAAGCTATGAAACTGTGGGAGTAAATATTGTCCGTAAGTCCTGATAAAATAAGTCCCACACTTTTTGGTTGTTGTCATAGGCACAAGTCATTTAAAATAAAATTCTTTCCCATGTGACCTAGATGTCCCTTTATTTGCATATTATTCTTCTTATTCGTGGAATATATTTTTAGCTGCGTAACTTTGCTACCACTGCTCAGTTATAGAAAACTCATTGGTAAACAAATTTATGTACATTCATTTTTGTGCATACCGTTGAACATTGGTCTAACCACAGCCTTAACCAGTCAAAAGCCTCCTTTAAAGCTAGCAGCGTAAGATTTAGATCTACAAACCCACTCCTTTCCATGTATTACGAAAGGTATTAGGCACAGAAATTACTATGGATAAATGGACTGATTTCAAGTTTGGCCAAATGGAGATTGAAGGGACAAGAAAAGAATCATCTCCTGTCCACCTTTTCCATAGCCATCTGATGTAAAGAGACACCCGTGACCAAGACAAATTTGAAAAGAAAGCACTCAATGAAAGGTTTTCATAATTTCAGATGGTTAGTATATAAGCATTGTGGGATTGAGTAGGGGTCATGGAAGCAGGCAGGTGTGACATTGATGAAGTAGCTGAGAACATGTAATACCTGATCCTTAAATTGCCAAAAGAGGAGCTAGTCTAGACCTGGCATGGGCTTTTGACATGATAAACCCACCCTCAAGAGACACACTTCCTCCCACAAGGCCATTCCCCCTAAAACTTACTAAAGTGTCTGACATCCTGGAACTAAACATTCTGATATAAGAGCCAATGGGCACCATTCTCACTGAAGCCCCCCTACCACCATACAGTTTTACAGATTTGTTGTTAGAGCCTCTAGGGTTTCTTTGAGACACTAGAGGGATTGAGGTTTCCAAATTCTTCTGTGTCTCAGAACAGAGAATGAGATCAGTAACATGTTATATTTAGATGATTTCTTAAATTTAGCGGATGACTACATAGTCTGTTGGGCATATTAATCTATATACTCCTAGATATGATAAGCAGTTATTTTGAATATGAACATAGATGATGTTTAGGCAGAATACATGAATGACATGAGAGAAAATGAGTTATCACAACATGGTAAATATCTTGCAGGGTTCAGTGTTACAAAACTGATCTTAGATGACCCATAGACAGAACTTTTGACACTTCTTATTTGGTCAGAGGAAATTCATTAATCATGAGTAAAGAATGACTATGAAGCATTCTAGCTTGACACTCGGCATGGTGTCCAGAATTGTTTATGCCTGTGACATAACCATCAAATAAAATTAAGTCCAGGCACTGCATTGTAGGAAGAAGAAGACAAAGACCCATGTTCTACCATGGAACCTGATGTCGGTGGGAAACAAGAAACCCACAGAGGTACAATCTGCCCCATGACACCGTGGACCACACACACAGAACCTCACCTCGCAGCCGCGGTGAGAGAGAAGGAAGATAGAGACCCGTGGACCACCATAGCACCACAGACCTGTCCTCTGGTGTACAGCTCACAGCATAGGTGGGCTATAAAAACCCGCTTGTCATCATGCCTTACAGAGTAGACTGAGGGTATCACCCAGAGACTGCAGCAAGTCTGGTCTACTGTAAGAACCACCACAGTGTGCAGTTTTGTGGTGGGCAGATGGTAGAGAAGGAGAAATGATGCAGCTTCAGCATCATAAATAGCGATGGTACTGGTTGCTCCAGGGTGGAGAGAAATAGCCTGTTGTAAGTAGCCAGCCCCACCACCTGTGGCCATGGTGACGTCCCATGCCAAGCTGTTGCCAAGGGCCATGTCTGGCTGCGTGGCTATGCACCAGTAGTGGTCAGAGTAGATGCTGGTGGCTCATATTACTACTAGAAAACATGAGGTTGTCTCTGGCTGGGGCAGCCACCTAGGATTATGTAGTTTCCTGGGGCTGTGCAGAACTGGCCCAGCCCTCACTGGCTGGGGTGAATTGGAAAGCTGACGGCATCTGCCATCTGAAGCAGCACTCTGGAGACCACAGCCTGCACCTCACCAAGGCAGCAGAGTGGGGATGGCCCTGGTGGCAGGAGGATGAGCTGGCCTGAGGTTATGATTATGGGAGAGCTGATTATGGTCTGGAAAGCTGCCCACAGAATCATGAGTACACAGGAGCTATCCCTGCCTCTCACCAGCTACTGTGCTAGGGAGAACAGCACTTGCAGCCTGCACCTTGCCTGCACAGCGCAACAGAGCTGAGCCTGTTTGGTATACAGGTGAGCTAGCCCTGAGGGTACCTCAGGTAGGCTGGGCCAGTCATTTGTCTTCTCTGTTATCCCCTAGCAGTTGGGACAGGACAGTAGTCCTCTTCCCTCACTGTTTGTAGTACCTGAAAGGGCTGGCCCTACACCTTTCCTGGTCAGCACCGTAGAGCTGCTGCTTCTGAGGACATGCCTGAGAATGTAAACGCAGGGCAGGAGAGCCACCCCATCCCCTCACCGCCCCTCACAGGCTGCAGCACATGGGAAATTGGGCCCAGCACTTTAAGTGGGCTCTGGAGGCTGGGCGTGGATGAGGTAGCCCCAGGCAGCGAGAGCAGGAGAGCGGACCCTGCCTCCTGTCCATGGTGGCATTGGGTAGCCTGGCTAGAGCAGTGCGGGAGAACGTGCCCTGGTGGTGCTGGCAAGGGAGAGCCAACTCACTCATTAGCTCAGCTACCACTCAGGCTCAGATGCAGGGCTCTGAGGTGGCCTACTCCAAAATCTATATATCATCTACAAACGGTTGGGGTGCATGAATGTGTTAGTCCTGCTCTTCCAAAGCTGTAGGGCCTCCATACACGGGACAAGACTAGGATAACCATGAGGGGTCCTGGTGAGGATCCAGTATTGATAGTGTCACAGAAGCCAGAGACCTTGAGGCAGACAGTGACTCAGAGTAGTACACATTTCCAAGGGAATGTGTAGATAGAGGGATATAGGGATCAATATGGGACAAATTGTGACATTACAGTTTCTGTAATGATATGTGGTTTTTTCCCCCTGTACTTTGTGTGTGCGTGGGAGTGTTTTATTTGGGGGACTTGCCAGAGTAAAGAGAAGATAAGAAGGGACAGGGAGGTAAGTGGGACTAGGTTGCATGATCTGAAACTCACAAAAAATCGATAAAAGGTTAAAAAAAAGAAAATGAAAATGAAAAAATAAAGCAAATAAATCTGTAAACTATACTTGAACACAACAGTGAACTCCAAGTAATCTCTGCAATGTTATTCTATACCCATTTGTTTGTTGAGATGGAAAAATGTAGAACCCTGAAGGTTAGAGCCTAGCTCCTATGGGACTGACTAAGGGAATTATGTGAATAATATCTGCATTTCAAAGCACCAGGCTCAGGAGCTGAGGGAATATCTAATCACAACTGGCTTTGAGAATGATATTTCACTGCCTGGAAACAATGTGAATTAGTTATCAGTGTCATTAACCAACACTAGGAAGTGGCGTTATAAGGTTTAATCATTTATCCCAGGTTCCTTTTTGATTCTTCCATAAACCAGCATTTTATGACCTTAGCCTCTTGACTCTTAGGAATAGAAACTGAAATACAAAGCTTATTTGGGGTAAATGAACCAGAAAGCAAATGCATTTTAATTAATTAATAGATAGATTAATTAATTAATTTACATCTCAAATGCTGCTCCCCTTCCAGTCCCTGTCTCACAGAGCCCCTTCCTCCATCCCCAATCTTCTTCTCTGAGAAAGTGGACTCCCCCTTGGGTATCCTTCTACTGGGGGTCTTCATGTCTCTCCCATTGATGCCAGATAGGGCAACTCTGAAGACTGAACTGCCCATCTGTTGTACATGTCCCTAGGGGCCTCCTTCCAGCCACTGTATGTTCCTCAGTTCATAGATTAGATTCTGAGAGCTCCTGCTCATCCAGGTTTGTTGCCTCTGTTGGTCTTCCCATGGGGTTCCCATCTACTTCAGGGCCTTCAGTCCTTCTCCTAACTCTACCGTAAATGTCTCCTTGGAGACTTAAAGGCATGGTTACTGCATTTGTTGCAGTCAGCTGCTGGAATAGAAACTGTCCTCTTAGGGACAGTTATGCTAAGCTTCTGTCTGTAAGCATGAGGGTACAATGTCAGAGATTGGGGCTTGCCCTCAGGATGGGTTTTGAGTTAGACCTGTTATTAGTTGGCCTTTCCTTCATACTGTTTCTCATTCCTGTACTTCTTTTAGACAGGAAAACGTTTGGTTAGAAAGTCTTGTGTATGGCTTAATGTCTTTATCTGTCCACTATGGGTCCTGTCTGGCTACTGTTGATGGCCTCTTCAAGTTCCATGTCCTATCTATTAGGCATCATGGCTAAGATCACCAGCATTGACTCCTAGAGCCTCCCTTATTGTAGGTCCCTGGGACTTTCTAGAGATTCTCCCCTCCCCCTCCACTTCCAATAGCTGCAGATTTCTGTTCATTTTTTTAAGCTCTCTGGTCCCTCTCTTCTACCACCCATGCTAGTTTCCTCCTTCTCTCCATCCCTCTGCCTCCTATGACTATTTTGTTTTCCTTTCTAAGTGTGAATCAATCATCCTTTCTTGGGCTTTCCTACCTGATTAACTTCTTTGGATTGTAGGGTATATCATGGGTTTTTTATGCTTTATGGTTAATATCCATTTATGAGTGAACATATATCATGTCTGTCCTTTTGGGTGTGGCAATCATGAGAACTGGAGGAGAACGACACATATTGTGCTGGCTCTGCTCCAGGGTCTGGATCCATGTCACACCTTTTATTCAGTGGTCATGCTGGACCAAACCAATTTCAAAATTAGGGGTGATTCTTATGACATTGGTTTGCTATGAAAGTAAGATTGTTGAATATTTTTGACTTTATATGGTTATATTTTTATCAAAAAATTGTGTTTTAGGGCCAAACAATGAATACTATCTGCTTTTCTGTAGTTTGTTCTGCTTATGTGAAGTTGATAGGGAGTACTTATACAAGCTTCTGAAATAATCTGGAAGAAATAATCTTTTATATTTTTTTATATTTTATTAGTTATTTTATTTATTTACATTTCAGATGTTATCCTCCTTCTCAGTTTTCCTCCACCAGCTGCCTGTCCCCCTGCCTCTTTGAGGGTGCTCTTCTACTTGCCCACTCATTCCTGCCTCAGTGGCCTAGTGTTCCCCTAATCTGGGTCATCAAATCACCACAAGATTAAGGAGCCCACATCTCAGTGATGCCAGATAAGGCAATCCTCTGCTAAGTACCCTGCAGGAGCCATGGGTACCCTCTGTGTACTGTTTGGCTTGTGGTTTAGTCTCTGGAAACATAAGGGGGCGTGTCTGGCTAGTTGATATTGTTGTTCTTCCTAAGAGGTTGCAAACCCCTTCAGCTCTACAGTCCTTGCCTTAACTTCTCAACTGGGGACCCTGCTCTCTGTTCAATGTTTGATGGTGTCTATCAGCATCTGTATTTGTCCAGCTTTAGCAGACCCTCTCAGGACACAACTATTCAAGGCTCCTGTCAGTAAACACTCATTAGCATCAGCAATGGTGTCTGGGTTGGTGTCAGCAGATGGGATGGATCCCTAGGTGGGGTAGTCTCTAGATAGCTTTTCCTTCAGTTTCTGCTACAACCTTTGTCTGTGCTTTTCCTTTGGACACAGGAATTCTGAATTAATATTTTTGATGTGGGTAGGTAGCCCCATCACTCAACTGGAGGCCCTTCCTATCCACTGGATATGGTCTCTATAAGTTCTATCACTTATTTGTTGAGCATTTTGGCCCAAGTCCTCCCTGTTGAGTCTGGGGAACCTCTTGGATCCCTGGCATCTAGGACTTTCTAGGGGCTACCCAAGCTCTCCCTTCTCTACTACTACATACCTACTTTCATCTTTCTCTCCTTCCTTCCTTCCTTCCTTCCTTCCTTCCTTCCTTTCTTCCTACCTTCCTTCCTTCCTACCTTCCTTCCTTCCTTCCTTCCTTCCTTCCTTTCTAGCTTAGGGAAGGCATTAACAATTTTTATTGGATATATTTTATTTACATTCCAACGGTTATCCCCTTTCCTAGTTTTCCCTCCATAAACCCCTACCCTATCCTATGACCCCTCACCCTGCTTCTATGAGGGTGCCACCCCCTACCTCCCCATCCTGACATTCCCCTACACTGTGGAATTGAGCCTTGGCAGGACCAAAGGCTTCTTTTCCCATTGATGTCAAACAAGGCTATCCTTTTCTATATATGCAGCTGGAGCCATGGGTCTGTCCATTTGTAATCTTTGGGTAGTAATTTAGTCCCTGGGAGCTCTGGTTGGTTGGCATTGTTGTTCTTATGAGGTTGCAAACCCCTTCAACTCCTTCAGTCCTTTCTCTAATTCCTCCATTGGTGAACCCCTTCTCAGTTCAATGGTTGGCTGTGAGTGTCCATGCTTGTATTTGTCGTGATCTGACAGAGCCTCTCAGGGGACAGCTATATCAGGCTCCTGTCAGCATGCACTTCTTGGTATCAGCAACATTGTCTGTGTTTGGTGGCTGTATATGGGCTAAATCTCTAGGTGTGGCCATCTCTGGGTGACCTTTGCTTCAGTCTTTGCTTCAAGTTTTGTTTTTCTATTTCCTACTGTGGATATTTTTGTTCTCTCACCTGAGAAGGACAGAAGCATCTGCCCTTTGTTCTTCCTTCTTTTTGAGATTCATATGGTATTTGAATTGTATTTTGGGTATTCCGAGATTTTGGGCTAATATCCACTTATCACAGAGTGCATACCATGTGTGTTTTTTGTGATTGGATCACTTCACTTAGGATGAGATTTTCTAATTCTAACAATTTGCCTAAGAATTTCATGAAGTCATTATTTTTAATAGCTGAGCAATACTCCATTGTGTAAATGTACCACATTTTCTGTATCCATTCCTCTGCTAAAGGACATTTAGGTTCTTTCCAGCATCTGGATATTATAAATAAGGCTGCAATGAACATAGTGGAGAACATGTCCTTGTTATATGTTGGAGCATCTTTGGGTATATGTCCAGGAGTGGTATAGCTGGTTCCTCAGGTTGGATGATGTCCAATGTTCTGAGGAACCACTAGACTGATTTCTAGAGTAGTTGTACCAGCTTGAGGTCCCACCAACAGTGGAGAAGTCCTTTTTCTCCACAATCTTGCCAGCATCTGTTGTCACTTGAGTTTTGGATTTTAGCCATTCTGACTGGTGTGAGGTGCAATCTCAGGGTTGTTGTGATTGCATTTCATTGATGACTAAGGATACTGAGCATTTCTTTAAGTGCTTCTCAGCATTCTTCAGTTAAAAATTCTTTGTTTACTTCTGCCCCCTATTTTTAATAGGGTTATTTGGTATTCTAGAGTCTAACTTTTTTCTTTATTTTTAATTAAACATTCCACTAGCTTACATCTTAAATGATACTCTACTTAATGGTTACCCCCTCCACACACTCCATCTCATATCAGTCCTCCCTCAACTCATTGCCTATATGAGGTTGCTCCCCCACCTCCCATACTCTCCCTCCCCACTGCTCTAGCATCCCCTACTCTGGAGCATCAAACCTCCCAGGGACCAAAAAATTCCCCTCCTGCTTTTGTCACAAAAGATCATGGTCTGCTACATGTATATCTGGAGCCATGGATCCCTCCTTGTACACTAGTGTTCTAGACTTTGGGAGAACTAGGTAGTCAGGCCATCCTATGATTTCCTGCTAATCAAGTTACACTCTCCCTCTGACCCTCCAGTCCTTCTGTCAGCTCCCCACCAGGTTCCCCAAATTCAGACTGATAGTTGACTCCAAGCATCCACTTCTTCATTGGTCAGTTGCTAGCCTGACCTCCTAAGGAAACTCCAAACTGGCTTCCTGTCACTACCCACCTCTTCACCAAGGCAACAGTGATGGGGTTGTTGTCTGAAGACATGCTTTATCCCTAGGTGAGGCAGTCTCAGGTTCTTTTTTCCTTCAGTGTCTGTTCCATTTTTTGATCTTGTTCCTCCTTTGGACAGGAACATTACTGGGTGAAAGAAACTAGGAGATGGATTGGTGGCCCCATCCCACAACCAGGGGCCATGTCTATCTAAGGGAGGTGGTCTCCTCAGGTTCTTTTTTCTCCTTTCTCTGCATATTACAGCTAAAGCTAATCCCTTTGAGTCTAGGTAGACTTGCAAACTGAGTCTAACTTATTTTTAAAATCTTCTTCCTTTTTATTGTATCTTTTACTTAAACTAAAAAGGTAACAACAGGATCCTTGGAAAACTAACGAAAACTAGCAAATAACTTGAAATGATTACACACACACACACACACAAAATAGTCTGAAAAGGACCAGTCTTGGCTTAGAGAGTGGTTCTGAGGGAAGAGGTATTTGGAAGCAGTGAAACAAGCAACTTGAAGTCAAGTCATGGGTTCAATTTGGCATCCTATGTCAGCTTTCCAGCATTCTTCCCCTCTGTTCTGCATTCTTTCTAATCAGAATTTTCTCTTATCTGGCATTAATCTGAGGATAGGCTCTTGCTTTGTGAAGGTTTGCTGCACCAGTGTAGAGGAATGCTTGGGTAGTGAGGCAGGTATGGGTGGGTGCATAAGGGAGTACTCTCACAGAGGGGTAAGGGGGGATATGATAAGGGGTATGCAGAGGGGAAATTGGGAAAGGGGATAACATTTAAATGTAAATAAATATAGTATCCAATTTTAAAAAAGGAGTAGCAAGGGGGAACCACATGGAAAAATGTGTCCAGCAGAATAAAAAGAATACTGTCTGAAGTCTAACTTCTTGAGTTCTTTTTATATATTGGATATTAGCCCTTTATCATATGTAGGATTGGTAAAAAGATCTTTTCCCAATCTGTGGATTGCTGTTTTGTCCTATTGACAGTATCCTTCACCTTATAGAAGCTTTCCAAATTTCTGAGGTCCCACTTGTCAATTCTTGATGTTAGAGGATAAGCCATTGATTTTTTATTCAAGAAAATTTTCTCTCTGCGAATGTGTTTGAGACTCATCCCCACATTCTCTTCTATTAGTTTCAGTGAATCTTGTTTTGTGTGGAGGTCCTTGATCTACTTTGACTTGAGCACTGTACAAAGAGATAAAAATGGGTCAATTTGCATTTTCCAAATGATTACCTCCAATTTAATCAGCACCATTTGTGAAAAACTGCTGTCTTTTTTCTACTGTATGGTTTTGGCTCCTTTGTCAAAGATCAAGTGACTATAAGTGTGTGGGTTCTGTCTCTGTACAAATACCATGTGGTTTTTATTGCTATTGCTTTGTAATACAGCTCGAGGTCAGTGCTAGTGATTCTTCTGTAAGTTCTTTAATTATTGAGAAGAATCTGTAGATTGTTTTCAGTAAGATGGCCATTTTTACTACATTAATCCTGCCAGTCCATGAGAATGGGAGATCTTTCCATCTTCTGAGGTCTTCTTCAATTTCCTTCTTCAGAGACTTGAAGTTCTTGTCATAAACATCTTTTACTTGCTTGGTTAGGGTCACACCAAGGTATTTTATATTATTTCTGACTAATGTAAAGGATGTTGTTTCCCTGATTTCTTCCCCAGGCAATTTTTCCTTTGAGTAGAAGAAAGCTACTGATTTAAATTACTCTTTTATTCAACCACTTTGCTGAAGTTGTTTATCAGCTGTAGGAGTTCTTTGGGGGATTTTTTTTTTTTTTTTTTTTTTTTTTTTTTTTGGAGAGGTTGCTTACATATACTATCATATCATCAGCAAATAGTGATATCTGACTTTCCCCTTTCTAATTTGTATCCCTTTGATTTTCTTTTGTTGCCTAATTACTCTGGCTAGAACTTCAAGTACTATATTAAATAGAAAGGGGGAGAACGGGCAGCCTTGTCTAGTCTCTGATTTTCATGGGTTTGCTTCCCGTTTCTTTCCATTTAATTTTATGTTAGCTATTGGCCTGCTGTATGTATATTGCTTTTATTATATTTAGGTATGTACCTTGAATGCCTATTCTTTTTGCTTTGGTGTGTGATTTTGTGTGTGTGTGTGTGTGTGTGTGTGTGTGTGTGTGTGTGTGTGTGTGTGTAGGCTTCCATTCTAGCTACAGCAACACTAACTCTTTTCATCTTATTTTTCTGTCAATTGCTTACAGCTCAAGAAGTGATAAAGCTTATGTTTAGTTGCAGGTTTAAAATTTAAACTATAAAGTTTACATCTGTGGGAGAACAGACATGAGAAGAAATTCTTATTTATTTTTGGCTGTTTAAAATTATTTGAAAATGGTACAACATATGACATTTTACTTTGTGTTCACCCAAAAGTTGTATTTAATATAAATTAGTTGCTATTTAGAAAAAAGTAACTATCATTCCTATTTTAATATGTGTGGCATGTGTGTTCAGGACTATGAGTCCCCTGTTTCTACCCTCTTTGGATATTCAGACCAGCTGCACATCAGCCGGTAAAGATGACACAGAATTCAGGACTGGTGAGGTGTCAAGGATCCATGGCTTGCTGGGAGTGAGAGCCTGCGATTGAGGAAGCAGCACTTAGATGGTCTTAGCTTGTGCACAAACCTTTATTTGGAGTGAGGTTGTACATGCACGCTATATTTGTGGTAAAGTATGGCTATGTTTGAACCTTAGCGAGTGGAAAAGGTTTCTTTTCAGAGTGAAGTTTTATTGGCTAGAGTTTAATGCACTGTGAATGCCTCATTTGTATGTAGAACCATTCCATGAGTTCCAGGTCCTTGCTTGGTAGGTTTTTATTGAGAAACTTGAATTTGTAGGTTTGCCAAAGTAGAGGGCATGAGGAGTCAGTACCTAGACAAGGTCAAAAGGGGGGTATCTCTGATGGTAAAGGGAATATAATGAGCTATTCAGACATGGAAGACTATGACCTTAATGAATTGGGTATCCCCACAGATGTGAATTCTGCAGGTTATAATAACAACTGGCCTGACAATAAATACCCACGTGAATACATTAATACAAATATTATAGAAATAGGCAACTGCTTTCTGATTGGGTATAAAGTAAGGGCCTGTCCGATGAGATGGACCCAGGGTCAGGAATCAGTGGCTAGATAAGTCATGAGTCCCAGGAGAACCTACTGCTCTCTTATTTTTTTTTTCTGATAGATGGACATGGTAATTAAACAACATCTGAAGACTTACTGCTGTACCTCTGAATGCAATCTTTTATCAGCCTCTGAAAATCATTACATTTTGCAAATTTAATATCTATGTCAATAAATTAATCACATAAGATATTTAACATTTTTGAATCTGAATCTTTTTGAGTTGTTCTAAATATTTATAGAGTTAGTATTTCCTGTGGTGTGATTGCAAGGACTTAAGAATTGCATGTTTCCTAGATATTTTTTGAAAGCTGATTGCCTTCTAACATCTTTAGCTGGTTTAAGATTTTCAAGTACCTCTTATCCTATTAATATCTTTAAAACTTTGAAGATGTTTCCTATCAATATTTCTAGAGCATCTTTAGTTGAGGTGTGATCTCTAGTGATGGAATTAGACCAATTCTTCGTGCATTTATGGGTTCAATCAGCTTAACTTTTTATTATTATTATTTTTAGAAAAGCCATTTAGCTACAAAAGATTCAAGCAGCTACAAGATTACCAAACAGTATGTGTTCGTTTAGTAATATAGCTTAAAGTATTTTCACTGAGGAACTAAAAGAGAAGAAATTGTCCCTGAGATGTAACCATACACCAACAAATTACAAAGTATGCCACATAAGAATTTGTAATTCATTCATTTTACTTTTTTTTGCTTTTACTTTTTTATATTCACATATGTAACTCAGTAGGTTGATTTTAGGAGGGAAAGAGAAAAAAACTTGCGTTGAAACAGTTTCATTGTTTCTGGTCATTTTCAAAATTCACTGCACTGTCTCTCCACAGTTTTAGTGTTTATTATATCCAAATAATAAGATAATATGTAAGGTATGTGACTATTTCCACATAATTTTAAATGGTGAAGAAGCAGTCTATATGAGCAGTTCCTCTTTCTCTTTTAAATAAGCGGTGTGACTCAGTCTTTATGCACTGCCTTCTGTCTCTAATCATTCATCTGTAGCTCTTTCTGAATTTAACGAAATGACTTTTATTTCAAGCCCACACTACCTGGAAAGAATATAAAGCTATTCTAATAAAAAAGAATACATTAAGAAATAGTTTGTTTTTCTAATTCAAAGTATTAAAGTCAAATGGCAGGATGCCGTTCTGAGGACTCATGCACAGGCAGGGCAGAGCAGCTTGAATATCACAATGGGACACTTTAGGCTGAAGTGCTATCACCAAGCTGAAATGGTAGGCATTGGACCTATGAGAAATAAGAGACAGGTTTACCAACTAGAGCAGTCATGTTTGTCAGTGTGCTGAATTACTCCTTGCACACACAGGAAACCTGCAATGAACTAATTTGCAGTAATGTAGAATTTTGCTGGGCTGTCTATTCTGTTCCTTCCTATTACAATGGAAGTTGTATTCTGAAATAACCAACACACTTATCCAGTCTGTTTTCTTTAGCCTTTCTCCACTCTGAAACCAAGTTCTTCAGTTTAGTCACTTGACACATGGAACGAGAGACAATTGGCATAAAACACCACTTCTGTCATGTGATGCCTATAAAAAAGCCTTTACACATAATCAACGACACATGGTGTTGCTAAGGCCCAAGGAGAGAAGACATATTCAACACCAAGTGTGCCACTCATCTGTAAAGATACATACTCTTGAAGAGAGATAATGTGAACTGTGCCTGGTATGAGAATGTGGAAAATAGGAGAGGACATATGTACATAATATAAATGAATATTAAATTTTCTTTGAAAAAGAAATAAAATATTAACTCCAAACATATTATCAGTGATAACCAAAATGTTAAATTAATGGAGCAATTTTATAAAGAGAAATAAATGCTTTCATACCTGTGTATCTTGGATGGATATTCTAGTAATAGTTTATGGTGCTATTCTCTGTTAGTGCAAGTAGCATCTGAGAATAATTTCAGGAAATATAAATGTACATGATCTTTATGCTAATGTGCAACTAAATTGTCATCTGTACATATGCTGTTTTTTTTCGGAGGTAGAAGAGATATTAGGATTCTAAATCCAATATTTGGGAACTTAGGAATATGAAATGTATTCTTCTTCAAAGGCACACTGCTAAAGCTGGAGAAATAATGTCTCTTCATGGCAGATGTTTGCTTTTCCTTCCAAATCCAGCCATCTCTGATTGAGACCCATTACAACCTATCACTGACTGTCACCGTGGAGTGTAACATCATGCAGTCAGGACACAATGATGCCAGATGCATTTTGATCCTGAATAGTCTGTATAATTAAATTTGGCATGAATTACCACAAAACATCTCTTCTCATACTGACAAAGGGAACAAATATGATATTTTAATGAACCTCATTATGAATTCTCAAATATTATAAGCATTGATAAAAATATAATTTGATTAGGTTAAACTTAGTTCAATCGTTCAATGCACAGAAAATCTTAAGCTACACTTTAAGTCAAATCAGAAAACTGAATACATAAAAAATGCTCTAGATCACATTAAACCAAATATTCATAAAGCTTCCTTTCTACTTTAATGTTATAAAAACAAATACCCACATAAGTCACAAAGTTGATACCTTCTATTGGAAATTTTCAAAGAAAATTGTAAAAAAGAAAAAAAAAGAGACTTAAACAGGATCTTTGAATTTTTCGAATAAGTCTAAACCTTGAAATTCAGAAAACTCTAAACACCTCATCACGATTATAATTTTTCTATGAAAATAGCACATCAGTAGGTTACTCTACTTAAGCACATGTGTTGCTTTATAAATATCCCCTAGAGTTCCACTGCTGTGGTGTTATTTTCTCCAAAAGCTAACTTTTCTTGGATGTCTTTGTAGAAATTTGAGCACCATTGTTGATGCTGATTTTTCTTAAGCTGAAAAATGTTACTGCTGAGTCTTAAACACACTGAGAAAAGTGCCAAGAGGAACAACTTGCCCAGGATCTGTCACGTCAGGCTGAGCCCAGAACAGTGCCCAGAATCTAAGGGAAAAAAAGCCTCTAAAGGTCAGAACAACAGCAGGCTGCATGAGGCTTAAAATTGACTTCAATAAGCAAAAACATAAGTTTTACCAAAAGTAATACTTTCTACATTTGTAGTCAATAAAGTGAATGTAGATGACCTGATTAGAAATAACTTCTTCAGACAAGGTGGCTATAAAGTAATAATGCTATAGTACAGTTTCAGAGCTGTTATGATCAATGTATGCTTAGGACTTACTGACAACGACTTCAGATTCATCAAATCCAGGAAATGTTTTCAGCTAAAATGCATAGTAGTAAACATATTGTAATGCATTGTGTAATAAAAGCATAAGAAACAGGTATGCAGTGATTGAAGGAAGACCTATTGTTGCCTAGAAAGTGAAAGTTGTATTTTCAGCCTCTAGAAGGAGCAACAATGTATTCATTGTTATTTTTGTTATTGTTCTTGGTTTATTTGGTATTCTTTTCATTAACTAACAAAGGGTTCTCAACATATACTTATAAACTATATTTGTTAAATAAATATGTATATAATCAAAGTGTTTCTTTTTTAGATAACTGTTTCTTAACTGGGAAGGGACCTACAGGAAAGGAATATTAAAATATTCAGGTCGTTTGAAAAAAAGAGGCACCATTAAGGTAATCTCAATTAGACTCCTCAGTGAAGGGAGTTGGAAGGATGCCATCATGGAACAAATGGCGTGACTTTCTCATGTTTCATAATTTTTTATGAGTGGTTTGAATGAGTGATTTATTTACTTCAAAAAGAGAACTGATATTTCTCCTATTCCTTGCTCCCTGGATTTTACTGTATTTTCCATGTCTGTTGATTATTTATAGGTTTTGTTTTTTTTCTCATTTTTATTTAGATTTGGGTTTCAATAGATGTTGTCCACTGGCTTTGCTTATGTGTTACTGAATGTGACTTGCTCACAGGCCCTTCACAATGCATGTATCTTTGAGGATGTGACCTCTGTATGCAAAAAAGCAGAAAGAAAGAAATGAAAGAAACTATAATAAATATAACTTTAAAATCATATATGGTCATATATTTTCTATTGGACTCTACTATTAGGATCTAAAAGTAATTTCCTATAACAGCATAAAAATTAATAGCAATAAATTGTATGTGCTGATATTCTTTATTATGTACATACATGCACAAATAGCATATATTTACTACATATTAGATATCTTAGTATGTTGAAATCATGTGAAAACCAAATCTTGACTTTATAGATATCTTCAGTTATTTTGTGTGTTCTTCATAATATATAATTTTTTTGCTCATTTATTTTAGTAACTAAGGTATCACAAACACTAATTTGTGGAAAGACTTGAAATTTAAATTCAGTTAGAAATGGTTAAAAAATTTTATACTGTATTTGATACTAATTTTTTTCAACCGCATCTTAAATGATGTGACATGAAGGATCTAGTGATTGTTTGGCTAAAACATAAAATTATATCCAGAACATCCCTGTCTCTGAAGCAAAAATGAACATTACTAGGCAATTGCTATATTATATTTTTTCTTCTAGAAATAGACTTTCTTGCCTGAAAAGTTTATTTTTTCTCAGATTTCATTTAAAATGGATTCAATCCTAGTCATTATTAGAAAATAATCTACTGCTACCATTTAATCTTCCAGTAAATATTTAAGAAAAATTAATGTTATTGATAGCATCAGTACAGAGAAACAATTTCTTGTATAACTTCAAAGGATGATATTTATTATTTATATTTATTAATTGAGTTTTTTATTCTTGAATGTTTGGTTCTCATACATGTCTGTGCAGCAGATGCATATCTGGTACCGTTAGGGGTCAGAGGAAAGTCACATGTCTCCATGAACTAATGTCACAGAAGGTTATATGCTTAGGTGTGCGTGCTGAGACTAGAAATCACATCACTTGTAAGAACAAGTCCCATTACTGCTGAGCCATCTCTTAATCCCTAATATCCTTTTTTAATGAATATAAGCAATCAAACAGAAATTATTCCATCGAATCTTTCTAGATTAAACTAGCATAAAACTTTGAAAATTTAGTACATTTACTGAATTCATTGGACCATGTAAATATGTAAGAGTATAAAAGCATTGAATATCCTTTAAAAGGGTACTTTTAAAATATGGCTCTTAATTTTCAATTATACCATCAATTTTATCAACAAATAAGTTCTAAGTAATCTTTACTACAGCTAACAGAAATTTTACTAAATACACTGTATGTTCTCAGAAATTTCATATGAAAAAGAAACATTAAAAATGGATGATTTATTGAACTTTGATGTCAAAATGTATATGCATTCCTGCTTCATATTGTAGTATATGTAGAACCATATTGTAGAATAGAAATTCAGCTCTGTGATAGAACAGTTTGTAAACATGTAACAAGTCCAGGGTCTGATCTGCATTAAAACTCACAACTCCTGAGGAATCGCCCTGACATTTCAGAAATATTACCTTCTGTTCAAAACTTAACATATCAGCATCATATTGTGAATTTGCTTTTTTAATAACTCCTTTAGCACAGCATGTTTTGCATTTTAAAATTACTTAATTATTTTTGTGTATCCTCTTTGCTTGCATTTTGTCTGTGCATCATGTATGTTTCTATATTCTCCTGAGACCAAAAAAGGAGTAAATCTCAAACTGGAGTTAGAGATGCTTATAAGCCAACCTATGGGTTTCAGAATTGAACCTGGGTTGTCTGAAAGAGCAGTCAGTGCTCTTGACTTTTGAGGAATCTTTTATACTTGGCTGTATATTTAGTGAACAATAAAGTTGTCTAGATATTTTAATCCTGTAATTGAAAAAAACATTTCAAGAATAATGAAAACAGACACATTTCAGTCATCAAACCATTTACTGGAAGCCTTACCTGTTGGGCCACGTGTCCTGCCTATACATGTTTGTTGATATTTTGCTGCTCAATTACATCAAATCATCTTAAATAATAAAATTCATGGAGCATATTAAAAAAGACAAATCCGTCCTGTTTCTTCTCTTGTGCATAAGTGGACTAGGTAATGTTGCTTTATACTATACCACACTATCCTGACTCTAGTGAAGGACTGTGTTAGAACAAAGCATGTTTTACTTTCTTACTTTGAGGAAAGTATGCCCACCCTGCTGGAAAGTCATTGCTTTTGCTGAACAGTATACAGTGTCCTCTGTAGAGCCCCAGAAACCCATTCAGCTCTCTTACTTTCTCAAATGCAAATGAATGAGAGCCCAATGTGGTAATAGTGCTCATTTGGCAAAAGGAAGTGCATCAAGACAAGTACAATTACTACTATGTTAAGACTATAAATGCATGTCCAAATGCCCCAGTGGGAAGTGGCTATCTAAGAATATGTCTATACTGATCGGAAAGCTTCATTTGGTTTTAATATAATTATTAGTGTTATGTATAAATTTATACCATCCTGATAGTAAACATTGATTACATAGTAGATATTCCTGAAATAAATCATCAGACAAAATATCAATGCTGGATACTGTGATCAGATAGACAAATTCCTGTGATAAACTCTTGTTTATATTGCTGCTCATTATAAAACTACAGTTTTAGTTTTCATTATAGTAACATGATTTCTGTGGCTGAGTCAGCTTCTCAGAAAAATAGTTACATTGAAATTATCAATGCCTCTTTAGGTAGCAAAGTCTTCTCTTTTTTTAACTAAAGTGTAATGTTTGGCTTTCAATTGTGCAATTGTAATAATTTATTATTTGCCCATTGAATTAACTAGAAAATTAAATTTCAAAAATATCACAACATTTATCATCTAAGAGTTTATCTGTACATTTCTACCATTAACTTACCTTTCATAATCAATTTCTCATCTATGCTTTGTAACTTATGGACCAATGCTTTTGTGTAAGTGGCTTCAATAATCTATGCATGTTTGGGTCTTTTTTCTATTGAGTGTTCCTGTGGAAAAGATACTGTCCTTGGATGTTGGAGAGTATGCTGTGAGGACTCTGATCCGTTATCCGATGGCCAGTCCATAAATCAAAAAAATTATTTTAAGCTATTTTTGGCTGCCCTTGAGTAACTCATCTCTTAGACAAGGTTAAACCTGAAGTTCAGTACATGGCTTCAGCATGCATCTAACCATATGGCCCCTTCTTGTTACTCCTGCTCTGAGTACCTCACTTGACTGCTATAGATCAATAAACTTACCTATGTGTTAGTACTTCTTTGTTTCTCCATAATTCTTCAAAGAATAAGCAAGAAATTTCTAGGAATGCCACAGTCTTTTCACTGCATGTGACTCAATGTCCTCCAGATGCATGTAGTTATTTGACCAACAACTAAAGGGGTTTCAAAAATTATTTATACTGTTTCAAATTATTAAATACATCATTCTATTAAGCAAGATGATATTTTTCACAAAAAGGTAATTGTACAATTCCAATAATTTTTTACTGAAATAATATGTTTAAACAACTTCCCCATTTACAAAATAAATAAATAAAGATACCATTTCTGATAATGTTTAGGAGATGAAAAGAAATTAGCAATTGAAAACTTCATATATAAATAGGTAAATATAGATATATAGATTTGAATTTAAAGGTGAAGTATGACTTACATAATGAAGATGCACTAAACACAGGGAAGATTTCGTACCTGAGAAGCTTGTACATGACAATTTCAACAGCTAATTAACTGGAAAGAAATTGTGTTAATTTCTAGAGTATATAATGTAAGCTTCCCTAATTTTTGATCTTCCTTAATTACTATATGGAGAGTTTATTTTGTTCAGCCAAGCTGTCTTCCTGCATTATTCTGCTCTATATCTCTATGGTTTGTATTTGAAGACTTATAAGACACTATAGTCACCGAGGATAACAAAACATATACATATACTTGCTATAGCATCTCCTTTGTGCTGTGAATGAATTCCATGGTGGCTTTAGCCTCCCTTATTTGCTCAGTGGAATACAAGCAGTGATGACTCTATAGCTCTAAAAAGATAATATAACAGAGGGATGCTTTTATCTCTATAAAGAGAATATAGTAGAGGGATGCTTTCATTCTTTGGGCCTCTTCAATGCCTCATTTCATTCTGTATCCTGCTCGATGTCTTGGAATCTACTCTCAGTATACTGCCTCATCTGTGCTGGACTTAGCCTGGAAACCAAGCACCAGTTTACCTTTCCCCAGTGGATGAGCACAGCTAAAGCACAGTCTTTGTTTCCTGGCACAAAAAAAAAAAAAAAAAAAAAAAGAAAGAAATCTGAGACTGTGTTTGCTAAGGCTGACATTGAATGGGCCTTGTCCAGCTACTCTTTCCTGCTCAGAACCTTACCTGGTACTCTTGTCTGCCCAATTGTAGGTCAATAAACTCAAGAAATCACTGTAACCTCTTGATTTTCCTAAAGCCTTTCTGCAATGTCCTATCACCAGGCTTGATCTAAACACCCCACTTGAGTGAGCCATGGAGTCTGAGTTTTGACCTGTGTGTTGGTAAAACAAATTGCACAAGAAATGGAAACAGTATTATAAGTAAGGTAAAGATTTGCTTGAGACATGCTCAGACATTTTCTAAGCAGGGTACATTCTGGTTGAAGGTTTGTGTGTGTGTTGCTGTCCTTCCCCCTCTACTGAGAGACCTGACTGTGCCCGGAACATGCCCACTCAATCACCATATCTCCTACTACTATGATTCTCAGCTCCAGGTATCTGCACTGATTTCCTGGGCCTCCCCCGTCCCAGGTTTCTCTCACATACTAGAGATGTTTGCTGTCCCAAACCCTCTAACAATTTACATTCTTTCTCCCTTGTGCTCCCTACACCTGTTCCCCCAACTTTGTGCCCCTTCCCATCATCCCCCCCACCCAATTCTTTCCCTCCATCCACCTACAGTATTTATTTTATTTCTCCTTCTGATAAAAATTCAAGCACCTTTGAATTTGGTCTTTTTGTTATTTGGTATCTTTGGGCCTTTGGATTGTAGTGTGGTCATTCAGGTACAAAGATGAAGCAGAGACTGAGAGAATGGTAAAACAATGTCTGGCCCAAATTGAGACCTATCACATGAGCTTAAACCTGACAATATTACTCTTTTAGGCTTACATACAGGATCTGAACATAACTGTTCCCTGAGAGGGTCTACTCAATAACTAACTGAAACATATTTAGAGACCCACAGCCAAGTATAAGTTGGAGCTCTGGTAGAATTGTGGAAAGAGTGGGGGAAGTATTGAAGGACCCAAAGAGACTCTACAGGAAGACCAACAGAGTTAACTAACCTGGACCACTTTCGGGATTCTAGAAACTCAACCATCAACCAAAGAGTGAGTATGGGCTGGACACCCCCACATATGTAGCCTATGTGCAGCTTGGTCTTTATGTGGGTTCCAAAAAACTGGAGTAGGAGCTGTGGATGAGTCTGCAGCAGTGGATCCTGTTCCCCTAACTTAGCCACCTTGTCTTGCCTCAGTGGGAGAGGATGCACCTAGTCCTGCAATGATTTGAGTGCCAGGCCAGGGTGACACCCAAGGGGAGCTCTCCCTTCTCAGAGGAAAAGGGAAGGATAAATGGGGGAGGAGATGTGGGGAGATGGAAAAATAGATAAATGAATTAATGAAAGAAAGCAAATTACTTACAAATTTATACATTAAATTATGTGGCAATATAATTGCATTTAAAATGAAATATCAATAGTTATCAAGTTCTGTGCATAGCAGATATTTTGATGCTGATGTGACTCACATCTGGAAGGTATCCCAGATTCTAAACAGGACAGGCTAGTTATCACTTGGAGACTTAAAAGGTGGTGAAATCTTTTTGACATAAGCTCCAATGAGAGGTTTAGTTTTGGAATGCAAAATTCAAAGAGGCTTTGAGACCTCAGGTATGGTCTCCACCTCTGTTTTGTAGCCACCATGAAAGGAGCCACGGACCCCACCTATTAATCACAAAGTCCATCCATCATGTACTGAGACCATAAGACAGGTAAGCATTTCTTCTTTTTAAATTGGTTTTCTTATCTATATCACTATAAGACTGGATGCTAATATATATGATCATGATCAAAGACATTTACCATATTACATAATAGTTCTTAGTGAATGTGCAGCAAAATCACCATGTGTCAAACAATATCCACGTACTACATGAAACAATATCCACATACACACATCTATTTTCTAGCAGTGTGTTGGTACTCAGAATTGGAGTGTCATGCACATCAAAAAAATTCATAATTTAGGAACACACAGCAGTGATTTATAATTTTTATTTTTGACCTCCCATGTGTTTATTAATAATAGATTAATTTCACATACATTATGGAATCTTAGTCTGATATTTCTGTATCTGCAAATAGTAACTATTAGTAACTGTAGTTCATTTCTTTGTTGGGATGCAAACATGTACACACAATGACTTCATCACTAGAAGGCAGAGGCAGGAAGATCTGAAAGTCAAGGTTTTCCTCAGCCACTGAGAGAGTCTAAGGACAACCTTGGCTATATAAGCCTCCATTTCAGAACAGATAAAGATGCAGAACCAACAAAACAAAGAAGATCTCAGAATTGTGAGTCAGGAGACTTACATGAAATAATAAATGCAAAAATCCAAAGTTTCTGATGGTAAGTAAATTGTGTGCACTAGGAAATCTTAGCTTGGGAGTAGAGGTTAAGATAACATGGGTTGTTATGGCTGATCTGTAGAGTTCTCAGAGCCACAAGAAGATTAAAGAGTTCTATTCAAACCCACTTCCCATCCCTCTTCCCCACACCAAACTTGAGTTATTATTTCCATTGCTCACAGCAGATGATATTAATGTCAGCCTAGAGAGAACTTTGGATGATTGGATTTAAGTAAACACGGTGCTCTGTGCTCTGAGAAATGCAGGACTTACCAACTCTTCCTGTCAATTTTGTCATTGCATAGACAAGTATGTATTCATTTTAAAGAAAATTAATAAAGAAAGGAGTGTCTGAAAAGGCCTCTTTTTCTTATTAGGATGCAAAAGAGGGTTTACAAGCCATTATTTTTTATTGGATATTAATTTATTTACATTTCAAATGCTATCTCCTTTCTCAGTATCCCCTCCAGAAAAGTCCCATCCTTTTTTACCCCTCCTTCTATGAGGATGCTTCCCCACTCCCCCACCCACTCCATCTCACCTCCCCACCCTGGCATTCTACACTAAAGATGGCTTCTATTCAATAGTATTTTAAAATCAATTATTATGTTAAATAACCATAAATTGTAATACAAGTTTTCTGTACAAAATCCTTATAGGTTGAGAGCAAAATATTATTT
The DNA here is from genome assembly GCF_963924665.1 of Micromys minutus. Lineage (NCBI taxonomy): Eukaryota > Metazoa > Chordata > Mammalia > Rodentia > Muridae > Micromys > Micromys minutus. The sequence goes on along the minus strand of NC_137984.1, from coordinate 46,473,934 downwards.
AACATTATACAATGCAGATATATATTTTTAACAAAATTTTTCAATAGATTTTCGAAAAACCAAGAGACTAAAAACATCCATGATTTAGGAAAAACCTGGATTTACACATTTAAAAAGATAGAAAACAGCAGAAGTCATTGGGTTCTTTTAGGTTACTTAAAAAATTGTTTAGTTAACTTTAGTGAACAAATATTAAGTATTATAAGCTTTTATGAACATAGATTACCATGAGACTAATTACAAACTCTCAACAACTATCATGTTGCTTGCATTTTTATTGTTTGAGTGAATCCTTGTTCCTTGTTTACATTCTAGAAAGCAAATACTTGCATTTATTAGGATCTACTTATCAGAGACAACACATCTTGGAACAAATGGCATGGAGTGAATTTAGTTCCAGTGAACTAAAGTTCTTCAGTAGAAGTCAAGAATAGATACAATACCAGACCTTTTGGTCAGGTTGTGAACATTCTTGTTCATCAACATAAGGTTTCTCAGGTGGACCCACAGTTGATTAATATGACTTTTAAAGCTATCCAGCTTGTTATAAGAATTCCCTTGCTGCCTGACTGCCTAGTTCTACCTTCCAAACTGTTAGTGGCTGTTAGGGATCTGAACTAGTTTGTATAATCACTTCTTAATGGGCAATACTTTGACCATGGAGCCATGTCTTTATTCTTGGAAATCATAGGTTTTCATTGCTGGTTTCTAAACAGGCTAGTCAAAAAATACTAACATGGTTTCTACATAAGGACTTCATACCCATGTCTGTGAGAGGTTCCTAACATCCTTATGATTGTCAGGACACTTAATTCCTAAACTGCTGTAAAATTCTCTGGCTATCTTGAGTCAGCAAGTAGATCATTTTGTCATCCTTTGTAAAGTCTCTGATGTTTGATTCAGGAATGTCTCATCTGCCCTCATATGCTTATATACTGAAGGCTTGATTTCTGTCTATGGGCTTAGGAAAATTAGTGGATCATTGAAATCAAAGAATGATCTTTATTTTTATTCCACATTCTTGCCTGAAAATCAGATCCAATGTGAAGCTACCATTGGAAAAGTGGTTATAATCGTCAGTGACTTTGGAAGTATTTTACATTATCTTGTATTCTTGGAACAATGTTACTATTTTCACATAAAATTTCAAATATATTACAAATTTTATATAGTAGAAATAAAAAGATCATAGAATGTTAGCAGAGGGTTCATTTGCGATTTGAGATAGCACAACAAAACTTTAATAATTTATTAAATAAAAAGACCCTAATATTAAACAAATTCTTTAAAATATTATCAAAAATGAAAATATTAACTTACAATTTATGGGAAGGTGAAACAAACAAAAATAAAAGAACATAAAAATGGAGTTTAGGAAAGTACAATCTTAGATTCTGAATCATGTAATTAGTAATTTTAATGCTGAAATGTAAGTTTTTTCTCAGAAAATAAATCAAGTTGATAGCTGAATTTACTACTTGATGTAGAGCTCTTTTTTGTTTCATGACAGATACCCAGAATGAGAGAAGTATATTACATCAGGCTTCATTTGAATGGTAAATATCTAGTTTTGTCATTCAATAGCCACCGAAGATGATTTGATTCTATAGTAGCATCTGACCATTTCTTCAGGCTTAATTATTAACTATCTTCATCACATCTGTGAATTCTCAGACCATTAAATGATACAAAGAAATTATCCTGACTGCACACCTGCTGCTGCTTATATGTACAAGAGCCTGTCGTTTTAGAGCACAGTCCAAAAAAAATATTAATCTCCCACTTGGAAGCATTGTGGCTCTCCATTAGCAGCCAATGTAACGGGTGAGATCAAGCCCTAATCTCACTTCTATGAAGTAGAGATCAATTACAGATAATGAAATGTGATAACATTAATTTGGTAGATACTGATGTCCCAAATCAGTGCTGTAGCTAGAGGCAGCTGTAGGTAGCTTATTGAAACCCAAAGTAAATTGGGGCAGTTCCTGGAGCAGCATAAATTAGTCAGAACCTTAGAGACATTGGGTATATTTTAGGAGTGAAGCGATGAACTCTCTTTCTAAGAATTATGCCACCTTAATTCAGTAATTTGGTATGCCTCGGGGTTTGCATGTATTTCCGAAGTACTGTAATGAAGTGTGTGAGTATTCATTTAAACACAGTAGTCCCCAACGAATAAGAGACATGTCTAATTCAAGATGAACGCACCATTCTCACAATGTTTCCAGAAACATGGACCAGATTGGTGAGATAAGTTATTAGAAACACACCGGATGAAATTAGCAAAATGTACTGAAGAAATCACTGAAACGAGGTCACTTGCATGTGATTTAATAAAAACCCATACAAACTGTAAAAACAGGGAGTGACTCCCTTTCTATTTTTTAGTGTCCATGGTACCTGGGGTACACTTACCACTATATCAACATTTTAATGCATTATTTTTAGAGATTTAAGTCAAATGTATGCATAAAACAGGGGATTGTACAATTAGACATAATGTTACTGGCCTCATTTATGAATCTAAAACAAAACAATCCTTATGTTGTATATTTTTGAAAATGAGAAAAGGAGTTGTAGTTTCATGAAGTAAAATAATCTTATTTATATTTTGGACTGTAATTTGGTGACACACAACTGTAGTGTGATAACAAAGTATTTACTGGTGGTAAAATGACACACTCTTGTACTGTTTCATTATTAACTTCTTCTATGTCGAATACGGTAACTTTTAAGTTACATGAGATTCATGCATCAGTCTTGGCTTTACTATAACTGTACTTATTCTATATTTTACTTTCCATAACATAAATAAAAATAGCACTTAAAAAAGGCTGAATTTTTAGAATTAGACTCTTTTAAAATGTTGTTTGTCATTTCTTGATATTTATTATTGTTGATAATATGTAAACTCTGAGAAGCAAAATTTCTGATTTCATTTATCAAAGTGTATGTGAGTCTTGAAAGCTACTCTTTCCTTTTACTGTCATGACTAATTTTACATTAAGCCTAAAAAACTTAACTCTTGTCAATTTGTACAACAAGAATTCAAAAACCTCTAAAGAAGGAAATTGAGGAGGATCTCAGAAAATGGGAAGATCTACCTTGCTCATGGATTGGAAAGATCAACATTTTAAAAATGGCCATCCTACCAAAAGCAATCTACAGATTCAACGCAATCCCCATCAAAATTCCAACACAGTTCTTCATGGAATTGGAAAGATCAATGTGCAATTTCATATGGAACAACAAAAGACCAAGAATATCGAAATTCATCCTCAACAAGAAAACATCTGCGGGAATCACTATCCCTGACCTCAAGCTATATTACAAGGCAATTGTGCTGAAAACTGCATGGTACTGGTACAGAAATAGGCATGTGGATCAATGGAATAGAATAGAAGATCCAGAAATGAGCCCTCATGTATATGGTCACCTGATATTTGACAAAGGAGCTGTAAACATTCAATGGGAAAAGGACAGCCTATTCAACAAATGGTGCTGGTCCAACTGGCACTCAGCATGCAAAAGAATGAAAATAGACCCTTTCTTATCTCCTTGTACAAAGCTCAAGTGTAAGTGGATCAAAGATCTCCACATTAAACCAGATACACTGAAACTATTAGATGAGAAAGTAGGGAAAACTTTAGAACATATAGGCACAGGAGAAAATTTTCTGAACAAAACACCAATGGCTCAAGCTCTAAGGTCAAAGATTAATAAATGGGACTTAATGGGATTGCAAAGTTTCTGTAAGGCTAAGGACATTGTCAAGAAAACAAAACGGCAGCCAACAGAATGGGAAAAGATCTTTACCAACTCCACATCAGATAGAGGCCTAATATCTAAGGTATACAAAGAACTCAAAAAGCTAGACACCAGAGAATCAAACAACCCTATTAAAAAATGGGATACAGAGCTAAACAAAACGTTCTCAGTTGAGGAATATCGAATGGCTGAGAAATATCTGAGGAAGTGCTCGACATCCTTAGCCATCAGGGAAATGCAAATCAAAACAACCCTGAGATTCCACCTCACTCCAGTCAGATTAGCCAAGATCCAAAACTCAGATGGCAGCAGATGCTGGCCAGGTTGCAGAGAAAGAGGAACACTTCTCCACTGTTGGTGGGGTTGCAAACTAATTCAACCACTCTGGAAATCAGTCTGGCGATACCTCAGAAAATTGGACATAATACTACCGGAAGACCCAGCTATTCCACTTCTGGGCATATACCCCAGAGACACCTTAGTACACAACAAAGATATATGCACCACAATGTTCATAGCAGCTCTATTTATAATAGCCAGAAGCTGGAAAGAACCCAGATGTCCTTCAGAAGATGAATGGATACAAAAATTGTGGTACATTTACACAATGGAATACTACTCAGCCACCAGAAACATTAACTTGACCAAATTTTTAAGAAAATGGCTGCATCTAGATAATATCATTCTGAGTGAGATAACCCAGTCACAAAAGAACAGACATAATATGCAGTCACTGATAGTGGGATGCTAACCCCAGGGGCTCGCACTGCCCCAGAAACAACTCACAGACTGTATGAAGTCCAAGAAATAAAGAAAACAAAACAAAACAAAATAATCTTTACACAACAAGAAAACTTTGACTATTTCCATGTTACATTTTGTTTTACATGTACTTTATGCTCAGTGTCACTGTTAAGTTTTCAATGCATACTATCAAACCTTTAAAAAAATCAAGTACTGACTAAAAAATATATTCATATAATTTTATTTTAAAATCTGAAAAAAATACTGACAAAAATGTATTGTATAATTTTACACAAAAAAAGTTAAAATCTGTACATTTATCTTTGTTTTGTAAAATAAAGTTGTTTAAAAAAAAGAAAAAAACTAATGTAAACAGTGAACAAATCTGGGAGATATATTTTTTCGCTTTATGATATTCCCTAATAATTACACAGAATAAACAATAATTATTCAAAACTGGCCCTCAATAGCTGAAGTGTTAAACTGTGTACCTTAACCTCTTTTGCTACTCTTGCTAACTTCCAGTCCGATTCCACAATACTTGCATTATAATTGATCTGGCTCCTTTGTCTTCTGGTGTTTTTCCATGCTCTTTCTCCAGATTCTTTTCTCATGGCTTCAATTCCTCCATCCTCCTAGCTGATCTGAATCTCACTCTCTTGTGTCTCATTCATTTGGTTCAGAGATTTCCCACCCTTTGCTCTATTCTGCCTAGCCATTAGGTGATCATCATGCATTGACAAGGTAGAGAATAAATGGTAAGAATTCTTTACACAAATGTGATATAGGAAAATGTTGGTATACACACTACAATGCCATATTCTGATTGAAACAAGAAATGAGGGCAGAGAAATCAGCCCTCATTGCTCTCTTGTTCTGTGTGTATGTGTGTATGTATTTATATATGTATATATATGTATATATATATATATATATGTATATGTGTATGCTTGTGTGTGTGTGTATATATATATATATGTTATACCTTGGTGGTTTTATACATATCTATTTATGTACATATATATAGTATTTAAATGTATATTGAAATATATATATATATATTTATATTCTGCATATATACTATATAAATGTAAACATAAATAAATTATATATGGATATGGCTATATCTATCAATATCTATCCATATATATATATATATATATATATATATATATATATATATACATACACACATATATAAATAAAACCATATATATGTATATATCTATTACACACACATACACACACATATATATGTATATTCACTTGGCTGTGTCCTCCCAATGCTAATGATAAAATGTATAAAATGTGAAAATTCAATCTTGGTATTTTGAATTATGCTTAAGTAACAAGATATTTGTTTTGGTTCGTTTATTTTAACTAATGTCTTTTCAGTTTTGTGATGTAGGTATAGTAGTATTTGTGTGTGAGGACTGACTTGCAGAAAGGTATACTGAAAATTTTCTCCATATCAGATAATGTGTTAGTTGGTGGACACCCAACCCTCACCCCTACCTTGTGAGTTTATCTTGTTAAGTTTATTAAATTTGTACTGGGTACATATATAGATTTGAATGTTCTGATACCTTTTCTTAATTTATGTTTTAATTAATGTACACAAGTGTTGTCATGTTCACCTTAGCTGACAGAAGCAAGTCATTTTGGTGGAGGACAAATTAGAAATTGTGTGCATTGGTGTATTAGCATTATTTATATTATTGTAATGAAATACCTGGATTAGGAAACTTTACAAAGAAGTGATTTGTAGTAACATTTTTTAAGGTGTATTTATGTTATGTATGTTAGAACACAGTTGCTCTTTTCAGTTATACCAGAAGAGGGCATCAGATTTCATTACAGGTGGTTGTTAACTCCCATGTGGTTGCTAGGAATTGAACTCAGGACCTCTAGAACTGTCAGTGCACTTAACCATTTCTCCAGCCCCATATTCACAATTTTTATGTAGCTCAATCTATCTGCTGCTTATGTTTATGATGTTCTGAAAAGCAATGTGGTAATATTATGTCCTATATCATATGGCAAGACCCAGTTCTTGTCTTTTTATATATCCACTAAGATCTAATTATTAAATCCATGAGTGGTTGTCCTAAAAATGTTATGTTTTCTGGATCATTATCTGTAGGCTCCCCTCTCTGTACTATAGTAAGATTAGTCCTTGCTTTTCAAGTCTCACAGTGCAGAGTTCAGCACAGGAAAGCTAATAACTGTTCAAACCATATATACACCATGGTAATTGAAATACAATGCTTTAATACAATATTAAAAATACATTGGTGTGGAGAGGAATATATCAATTTTATCAAATTGTTCTGGTATATTTAGTGACTATGTCTATAGCTTAAAATCAAATCTTAACTTTATTCAAATATTTATCTGTAGAAATAACATATTAAGTCACATAAATTTAATTACTTATTTACTAGTGCCATGATATTTACTTGGCAACATTTGTCTTTGGACAAGTTAACAAATAATTGATGACATAATATTTTGGTTTATATCACTCTGTCCTTTTAAAATGAATCATTTTATTCATTTACATTTTTAATGATATTCTCCTCAGTTACCCCTACACAAACTCCTCATCCCATCCCCTTTTCCCCCCTCCAATTTGCCTCTATGATGGTGCTTCTCCACCCACTCACCCACTCTGCTCAGCTCTTTAGAATCTCCTTTCACTGGGGCATCAGTCCTCCACAGGACCAAAGGCCTTCCCTCCCACTGATGTCAGATAACACCATCCTCTGCTATATATGAATGTGGAGCAGTGGATCCCTTTGGTTGGTGGTTTAGTCTCTGGGAGTTCTGCATAGTCCAGTTAGTTTATTTTGTTCTTCCTATGTGGTTACAATCTCCTTTGGCTTCTTCAGTTTATCTTCAAGCTCTCCCAATGGGGTCTGTGGACTCAGTTCGATGGTTAAGTGTGGGTATCTGCATCTGTATTGGTCAGGTGCTGGTAAAACCACTCAGGGAACAGCAATACCAGGCTCCTGTTGGCAAGAGCTTCTCGCATAAGAAATAGCATCCTGTCTTCTTAGTACTAAGTAATGAATCTAAAGTATATTTTCTGGTCTCTCACATGTGTTTATGTAAAAGTAGGAATTGCAGTTTATTAAGGGTATGACTATAGACAAATGAAGGCTGTATTTTTAACTACATTCAAAATCATATAAAATTATTTTTTGAAAAGGGCTTCAGTTCATAATATTACTTGTTGTTATGAATAAATGGTTCTATAGACCATTTAACTTATAACCCAATAAATGATAAGTATTACTAAATGTAAATATTTCAAGGCAATACATTAAAATAAGCTCACTGCATTTATTTCTGTGTTTTGAACTCTACTGGTGTCTCTCTGATTCAAAAACTCTGAAACATCGTGTAAGGGTTTTTCTGGGTATAAAAAGAAAATAGACTACTATGCAGAAAGAAAAGAAAAGTAAAATTTTGTTGACATCTATAATTGTTTGTTTTCGTATATATGTCAATTTCTTTCCACAGTCTTGATTTTTAAATTATTTCTTTTATATTTTTAGGACTAAAGTTTAGTCATACCATTTACTCCTTTCCTTCAGCAAACCCTCAGATATTCCCTACCCTTATTGTTTTTCTAATTAATGTTTCTATTGTTATATTAATTATTCCTACACACATGTATTTCTAAACTCATAAATACAAGTAAAGTAAAAATGTCTTATGGGTAGAGGAGCACAAAGAGGACAGGCATTGAGGTTGAAGATAAATATGCCCAACATATGAAGGTTTTTAAATGAATTAAGATAAAAGTAAAGAAATTGATCATAGGATATAATACAGAATGCTACAATACTTCATAACTTAAAAACAAAAACCTCAGTGTCATGGTTGAGCATGAGGGTCATAGAAATGAATAACATCCCTAAGTCCAAAGCCAAATAATTACACGTATGCACTGTAATTAACAAAGTCACCCAGGCTCACAGGGGTGGGGTTCCTTCAAGTAAATATTAGATTTGAACAGAACAATGTGTCGACCATGAACAGTGTGATCTCAGCTTCTCAGTGATACCTTAGTAAGTTTCAGACAAGCAATAAATTAATTCAAGAGCTACTATGCAGTTAAATGAGTAAAGTTGGAGTTTCAGCTTACATTGTAACTGAGCTTGTTCTTGCCTTGAACTTCAATCTTCCTGATGTTACTTCCCAAGCCTAAGATTACAGGTGAGCAGTACATTCAGCATCTTTCTAACAATGAGGAATCCCTCTGGCAGGTTCAAAGAGAGCAAGCATTAGGACGAATGTCATTTCTAACCAATGGTGTGAGATGGGCCTCTCCCCTTCAGAAAAAGCAGAGATTAAAGGAAAAACACTATTCTGACAGAGTGTAATTGAGTCTTGAAATAGATAGAGAAATAAATAGATGGATGGATGGAGAGTGGGGGTGCTATGAAACTGAAAGCAGAGATAAAGTATATTATTAAAATACAGCCCAAAGATTTTAGCTTTTGCCAAGTATCATCCTACACAAAGGAGGTTCAGTGATTATTCAACTTGGGATCCATCTCAAGGGGAGGCTCCCAGGCCTGACACTCTTACTGATGCTAAGGTGGGATTACAATGGGGAACCAAACATGGTTTCCCTCCAAGGGGCCCAACAAGCAGCTGACCGAGCCAGATGCAGATACTTAAACCCAGCCAATAATCAGAAGCCTGGGACCTCTGTGGTTTAATTGGGGAAAGGCTGGAAGATATTGTGGAAGAGGGTAACTTCATAAAATGTCCAGCAGTCTCAATGAACCTGGATCCCTGAGATCTGTCAGACACTGAGTCACCAACCAGTGTCTAGCTAGCCCGAGGCCCCGACTCATATACAGCAGAGGACTGCATGGTCTGGACTCAGAGAGGGAAGAGGCATCTAACCCTGGAGTGCCTTGAGGCCCCTGAGACTGGGGAGGTCTAGTAGGGTGGGTACATCCTGTTGGAGACAGGGACGACTTATGGGTTGAGGAACTGTCGCAGGCCAGAATGGGAGAAGGATAAGGAATGATTAAAGATAACTTAAAAAATGACCATGAGTTATAAATCAGTCTCTGTCAGAGAATGACATCATCTGAAAAAAAAAAAAAAGCAAAATAACTTCCAAGAACATAATAAACTAATGGTGAACCTTCTACCATATCTCATGCTTTAACCCCATCCCAACACTGAAGTAGGTAAACCATAAAATAAATACAATTAATTTGTCAACACATAGAATTTGTTAACAGATAAGATAGAGCAGCAGTTCTACCCAAAATTGCATCTGAGGATCAGGTAGAGAAAACTACATTAGTTGCTTCACATGCCATTCACTATGCTCCATTTTACATATCACATTTAAAGAAAAAAAAAGATAGAAAAATAATGCCATTTTAAGATCTTTTTTATATATGTGCTAGTCTGTAAATTTTGTATGTAATAAGTAGACACATATACCCTGTATATATACACATATACAATATGATTCTATTCATATAAACAGATATACTTACAACCATAAACTCGGGGCTTCAAAGATGCTAGACAATTGCTCTATCAGTAAGACAGGTCATCTGTTATAAATGTTTACATACTTGTTCTACTATAACTGGAATTTATAGTCACTCACCCTTTCCATGTGATTCCAAGGGTTAAAATGTGAATGTAACAATTTGCTTAAAGAAATGAAAAGTTCAGATGAAGGGCAATTGCTAAAACAAATCCATTGTAAATTTTTAAAGAAGAAAAAGAACCCAAGGCAAAAACAAACAAACAAACAAACAAAGAATTGCCAAATTATTATTAAAAGAGCAATAAATACCTCATCTAATATACTCTTTGTTTATTGGTTTTCATCTTTTCCACTTTCTTCCAAAACCTCATAGTATGCTTTAATTTTTCTAGTTTTCCTAGTAATAATTCAATGAATAATATGGGGAATTTTAACTATATTCTTGATTTAAAAGTATAATTTAAGTAATGCCATATAATTTTTCAGATGTTTAATTAAGAAAATAAAAATTTTCATTTTATTTCAAAGTTATGATACACTTAATTAGGTATAAATATTATGCTAAATATTTTAGAGTCATGAGCTATAATACACAGGAAAATTATGTTTATCATTTATTCTCTAATTGAAAGTTAGAGATAATACATAGTTACTACATGGATAGGTGACTACATACACGTTACTTAGCAAGCTACATGAAATGTGGGTACAGATTCTCCTACAGATGGGTTTATGTTATGATTGTGAACACTTTTAAAAATATTTAGGTGTATATATACGTATATATAATATTGATACTTTATCAGTTTAATTGATATAATTAGTGATGTGTAGGTATTGACACTAAATATTTTTCTTTTTTCATCCTTTCATTCTTATTTTCTTCCTTTCTCTCTCCTTTTTTCTTTCTTTCTTTCTTTTTTCTTTTTTTTTTTTTTTTTTTTTTTTTTGGAAACTGTTTAGACAATAGTAGCAGAGAATAGAAATGCCATCTACTCAGGGTGTATAGCAAGATTTGTAAACAGGCACCTTCAGAAACAGTACTGCACATAATAAAATGAGTACAAGTGGTTCTGTTGCATTTTCTGGAGCTACATATAACACCTGCCACTTAGTTCTTAATTTCTATTCTTAAAGTCGTAATGATTTCAAGAATTGATTTTGTTGAACAGTTTGTTTATGGAAGCAGTGATGTCTGCCAAATTAAACCAGTTTTTGTGAAGAGTGCTCATTTATCATCCTTGGATTTCAACCAAACACATTTCAGTGATAATGACATAATGTAACTGCAAAACTTCAACTTGACTGGCATAAGGTTTAAGTAGAAATACTCAATTTCTGACTCTATCCATCTATCTATCTGTACCCATAAGCGTATCTTTTTAGGCATGTTGCCCAATTTTACATTCACTCATGATTGGGGTAGGGTATCTCCGTTTTGTCTGTACATTGCAGTCATTTGGGAAGTTAGGGAGGATGATAATATTTAGATTCTGTCCATAGAAATTTATATTTAATTGGTAATGGGCACTGAATCTCCTCCACATCTTTCTAATATCCTTGTGACTTGTAGAATTATTGTATTTCAAGAGTTGAGCAAGGACAATAGAAACATGAACTTTATAAATATTCTTTCAGAATTGACACATGAAAATATTAAGTACTGCCTTGAGCATGTTTTAAAATTATGATGGTTTTGTATAGGTTGCATTCTATAAATCAAAAATTTAAATTTTAGAAATGATAAAATTTTCTATATTTCTTCATCTATAAAGCTCAGGCTACCAATTTTTCTACTGTGTTTTAATGTTCTACACTACTGACATGAATGGTATAATATAAAATAAAACACAGTTGGCTTCTGGTAAATATTAAAAATCATGTCATAAAGAGGAAATAAAATTATGACATGTAGAATCTTCTTATTTCCATGATATATGTAATCATAGCTGCTTTCAACCAACCATATGATGTTATCCTGTTCAGCATTTGATGGTAGTTTCAACATACCAGTGCCAGTTATATTGTTCTATTCCAAGCTTAATGAAGACTACTGATCATTTTTACAGAAATATGTCAATCCTTCAAGCTTATGGAAATACTGCTACAGGTTGATAGGGAATGAATAAGGGAGTTTTAAGAAGCATAAAGCTTTTACATCAAGCCAGAGAGAAATCTTTCACTATGAACATATTAGGAATCAGGTGTGCTTTTTATTATAGACTTATGATGGTACCTCTACTATTAAATAAATTATTGTATTAGGCCAAGAAAATCAGAATACCAATATGTAGAGTAAGTTCAGCGACTGTTATAGAATATGAATAAAATATGATACATGATATGAGAGAAAGCCGTCAGCATAGGTGACAATTTCAGTTTGGATGGTAGAGGATTTTCTGGGAAGTCTTAGTTGAATTGCCACAAAGAGGAACATAAGACTATGATGCTCTAACATGTGTTAAACAGTGACGTGAACAATAGAATTCTGGGATGTGTGTTATCATGTAAAGGCTACAAAGAAAGAAGGCAAAGCTGTAGCTTGTGGGTTTGTAGAACAACTGCCCTATTGTTAAGTTAATTTATCTATAATTAAATTTAGGAGTCTATCTCTGATAATATCCAGTTTAAAATTACGATCCATACATCTTCCCTGACCACAGTGGTGAAGAGCATATGAAAGCAGATAGAAGACTCATGTTGTAGCACAGCCAATGATAAAAGAAGATTGAAGCATCACTTCCTAAATTGTGTGCTGAAGTCTCAACTCTGCCATACTCATTGGTTGTTTGGTGGGCTTAACGCCCCTGGTTCCTCATAAAGGTTGTTAAGGAATCCTTACCCTAATATTCTGTTGTCCAAACACATTGCATGACATTTTCTTGGCTTCAGAAAAAGTAAGTACAAAATAGTGATTAGCACCAAGCATAGTGATATGAATTTGAATTATGACAAAATTGCTATGTAAAGCAGCCTGTGTCTGTTGAAAATTTCATTGCAGAATTTAAATATAAAAACTTAGATCTTACTAAGAACACAGAAAACTCAGATGTGCAGTATAAAACAAGATAAGTAGGAAAACACTTCTGCAAACTATGGATAGAGTAAAGAAAATCATGAAGAATGACGTAATATTCTGGGGTCTGCATTGCAGAAAACTCATTTCATCCATTAAAGTGCCACAGAGAATATATCTCAATTGTAAAATACAATTTTAAAAACTGGGGATACTTATAAATGGTAATACATAATAAAGTCAAATGCTTTGGCTTAGGCACAGGAACAGGAAGGAATAGCTGCCAATAGAGAGGGCTTTTAACATCTCTTAGTTTTAACAGGAAAGACACTGGCCTAATAATATACCAAATCCTTATGTGTAATGTCATCTTTGTAAGCAAAAGAAAACTTCTTTGATGAACCTCCATTCTTAATACCTTGAGCACTAAGTACATTGTGATGATAGAAATGCTCGTCACATTGACTGAATTTTGTCCTAATCAGCTATTAAAAACAATGACTTTATTAAGTTCTTAGGCAAATGGGTTGAACTATAAAATATCATCCTGAGTGAGGTAATCGAGTTACAAAGAACACACATGGTATATATTCACTGATAAGCCTATACTAGCCCAAAAGCTTGGAATACCCAGGAAACTATTCACAGACCTTATGAAGCTCACAAAGAAAGAAGTCCAAAATATGAATGCTTCAGTCCTTCTTAGAAGGGAGAACAAAATACTCATGGGAGGAAATACAGAGACAAATAGTGAAGCAGGGATTGGAGAAAAGGTCACCCAGAGACTGCCTCACCTGGGGATCCATCCCATATGCATCCACCAAACCCAGTCACTATTGCTGATGCCAATAGGTGCTTACTGATAGGAGCCTGATATGGATGCCTCCTCAGTGGCTCTGCCAGAGCTGTACTGATACAGATGAGGATGATTGCCGCTAACCATCAGATATAGCACAGGGCTGTCCAATAAAACTGATAAGAAAAAAGATGTGCTTGTCACACTGATTGAATTTGGCTTCATCCTAGTGACACATCTCAAGTTTTGACTGTAAGGATGTCTTCAGTAATATCCAAAGAAATAGAGAAGACCCACCTAATAGTATATAGCATCATAGGCTCAATTCCAGACTGAATGAAAATTGAAAAGAAAAGGTGTGATTTGTTTTCCTGTCTTTATCTCATTCTGCTGCTGGACAATGGCTTGAATGGAAAATGTCTTTCTGAAGATCTCATTTGAGTGAAGTTTGTTCCCCACAAAAAAACATAACAACCCTATTCTGGGTATTTCTCTTTCAAAAATATGTTCAGACAAAAAGAGTAAGTTAAGCTATCACTAAAGTATGGTTAGAGAATTCAGATTCCTCACAAAATTGAAGATGACCCTGATATTTTTCCATTACAAGGAAGACAAGAGCACACCATTTGTTTCTTTCTCTCATTCCTACAAATCTGTGTTTGACCTTTAGTATTATTTACCTCATGTTGCTTGGACACTACATTTAGTTGAACCAAACTTAGCTATCGTGTCTCAATATCTCACATGTAAATTATACATTGATATTTTCTCATTTTCTTATTGTGTAAGAATTGAAATACAAAATAGATACATATTGATACAAGTAACGATATGCAATATTAAAAGATACATATGAGGGCTGGAGGCATGGCTCAGCAGTTAGGAACACTGACTGCTCTCCCAGAGGACTTGGGTTCAATTTCCAGGACCCAATGGCAGACCTGATTGTAACTCAAGCTCCAGGGGATCTGACTCCCTCACTTAGATACAACATGCAAAAAAAAAAAAAAAAAAAAAAAAAAAAACAGTGCACATAAAATAAAAATAAATCAATTTAAAATGCAAAATGATACGTATCATATGCCAGACATTATAACATCCAAGATGTATAATTTAAATAAATTCAGATTTGTAATGATAAGTGTCAATTTGCCCAGAATACTTCAGAGTTGTAGAAAAAGAAGAGGGTTCTTTAAAGTGGTATTGATTGATAATCAAAATGGAATTAATTCAATATTGAATAGATATACCATATTTAAATTTCTTATTTAATACATGCACAAAACCACCTAACGTCTCACTCTTCATGGCTACTGAGAGTTTTAGACCATAGAGTTAATCAAGGTTACTGGTGGCTTCATTTTCATGTATTATGTATAGAATGTTAACGGCTTTAAGATATTAATATTTTCATGCCTAAGATTGACATATAAAGATGTTTGCCTTAAGCCTTTTCTATAAGCATATATCTGCAATGGATTGTTGATAAGCTAATTATAACAAAAATCATAATATTTACTTCCATTTTAACATTTAATTTTATAATGGCTTTATTTAATTAATCATACTTATGATATTTTGTCTTGCTATTGATTAATTTTTTCTATCTTTTTTTCAAAATTTTCTAACAATCATGGAAGAACGCCAGACAACAATTTGAACGGTATAAAATTTAAAAGCATAAAGTGCTATTTTCAACATAAGTTATTGTTTACAAAATAAACCTATTACAAAAAAGCCCTGGGGAACATGCCAATTAGCTATTTTTAAATATAAAAATAAAATATAGATTCCACTTGAATACTGTATGTCAGTTGATGTGTTTTGGCCTGAAGAAATAAATTTTGTAGCACTATCCCCAGACGTTTGTACAATGTGAATGCTTTTGCTGAAGTCTCCAGAGCAGTGGTGGATAGGTACTCCACAGCAGTTATTGATTTCTCCTTCAGGACAGAGTGAAGCCATGAACTTGGTCAGTTAAAGTTTCTTGGGGGGAAAAAGGTACTTTTGGATTTTGTGACTCTCAAGTGGAATAGATGTCTGAGAGTTCCATAGAAAATGTGACATATGTCTGGAAAATTGGGTGTATGGTTCCTTCCCACTGACTCTCACTATCCTTTTGTCTGCTGAATAACTGACACCATTTCAAATACAGTTCTAATCCACAGGTTAGAAGCTATAAAATATTAACTGATTATAATTGTTAAAATTATATTCTTTATGTATACAAATGTAGAACTAAACTTTGATCTTTCACCTTTTTTTAAAGCTTCACAACAATACCTGGGCAGTTATCTTAATACCCTAATAATCCAGGTACCTTCCAGCCATGATCCCAATAATACTTCCAATTAAGCCATTCATGTTTCCGTTGAACCCTATGGGCTCTTTCCTTCACTCTTTTGGAATATATTGACAAGCCAAAGAACAAATGATGAGAATTGTTTACACAAACTCGAGAAAGAAGATTCTTGACATAAACATTACAGTGCTGTGTTCACATTGCAACATGATATGAGGGCAGAGAAATGGCATTTGAATAACACACGGATAACCTTACACAATGTGCCAAAACATTATGACTGAAATCCCCCTTTTTGGTTGCCTTTCTGTCTGCAGTCAGGCTACTTGGTAGTAGTCTGTGTCTGTAAGTTCCTGAATTTCAGTCAGAACTGCCCTCATGAACAACATTTGTGGAACAAGGAGACAGGAGATATGGTAAAAGTTACCTTTAAAAGAGCCAGAATGTGTCTCACTCTACAACTGGATCTGACTTGGGAATATTTGCACTGTAGAGTTGAAAGAGTAATGAGTCAGGAAAAACATTCTGTTAAGCATTATAAGGCAACTACTGATTCAAAACAATAAAGTCTGAGGTGAAGTTTGAGTAGATTTCTGTAGATATGGACAAGATATTCTGCATGAAACTCATCTAAGCAAAAATAGAAGAGGAAATGGCCGATATGGGCCAATGGAGATATATTTTTTCTCTCAGTCATACTAGATGGCTGACTGACCAGGTCAGACATGAGCATCAGTGAGTCTCATTCATGGAGCCACTATTACAAGTAACTAGAATTCTGAATTAAGTGATCAGACTGCCCAGTGCTTGGATGATTTGATGTACAACTTTAATGTCATGGGGTAGCCTCTAATTAAAGGCATAGTGCACATATAAATCATTACTTTGGGCTCTAGAATTTGGATAAATCTGTATATAGCATTTCAATAAAAACTGTATGCAGTGCTAAACTTTACTGAGAAAAATAAAATAGCATTGTTACAATTAACACAGTAACAGGTGAATATTTATACATTGTTGACATATCTCTACTCTATAAAAATTAATTCTTCCCATGTGATGTTAGGTTAATATTGTCATAAAAATACATTTAGTTCTGAGATGTCTCACCATGACTGGAATTTTGGTTTTTTGTTTGCTTGCTTGCTTCTTTTTGATAGTGTTTGATTGATATCTGATAAGCGTTGGGTTTGTTTTTCTTTCCATTTTGTTCATTTTCTCGCTCTTCTTTTTGATAGTTGTCAGATGAATTATTTCTGTTTGATACATTCTACTGTTCAGTTCTTTTTAGCATTTTGCCTTCATTCATTGAATTTTTACCTTCCAGATGACCAAAACTTGGACATATAAGTTTCTGTTTGAGAAAGAAGTATGAGAAACTAAGAGCAAAGAGAATATTTCTCAAATTTAATATGTAAACTTTATTCTTTTCATTCATCTGTTGAATTATTTGTATTTATTTAAGTTTAATGACATACCTTAAAAACATTTATTTTGAATTCTTTATCGAGCAGCTTTTATATATCCATTTTCTTTGGTTTTGTGTCTATAATATTTTATTTCCGTGAAAATCCATCTTTCTTGTTTGTACTTAATTTTCATTATTTTACTTTGATGTCTGTACATTTGAAGGAGTAGATATTTAGTCTCGTCTTCACAGATTTTTTTTGGAGTTAGCAAGAAAAAATGTATTATTCATATTAGAAATATTTGATTAATAAAGCCAATTGCATAAGAATTTGGTGATATATAACAGTATACTTGAGAGTTTTATCATACCCAATTTAATATCTTATATATTTTAACACAAGTCAAGAAATACTCAAAATTGTAAGTCATCAACTCTTTAAATTCTAAAATATATTTCTCAGATTTTTTAGCAGGTAATTACAGATTTTCTATTCTTTTTTTTTTACTTCTTTACGAATTTATTCATCAAGAATATAAAAACCTCCAGCAACCAGGCCACTAGGACTTCAGAAAAATCTCTCTCCTGTAGCATATTAGGTTCATGTTTTTAAACTGAGTATGCCATGGAAGGAAGGAATGTTGCAAAGAGAAGTATTTGCTCTATATTTGCTATTCTGGGCATATACCCCAGAGACACTGCAATATACAACAAAGATACATGCACACAATGTTCATAGCAGCTCTATTTATAATAGCCAAAAGCTGGAAAGAACCCAGATGTCCTTCAGTAGATATATGAATACAAAAATTATGGTACATTTACACAATGGAGTACTACTCAGCCATCAGAAACAATGACTTAACCAAATTCTTAAGAAAATGGTTGCATCTAGAGAATATCATCCTGAGTAACATAACCCAGTCACAAAAGAACAGACATAATATGCAGTCACTGATAGAGGGATGCTAACCCCAGAGGCTTGAACTGCCCCAGAAACAACTCACAGACTCTGTGAAGTTCAAGAGAAAAAGAAAACAAACAAAACAAAAAAACAAAAAAAACAAAAAAACAACGTCATGCTTAATTCTTACACACCAAGTAAACGTTGACTAATTCCGGGTTACATCCTGTTTCACATATACTTTTTGGTCATTGTAACTAGTAAGACCTTAATGCAGAGTATCAAACCTTAAAAAAAAAGAAAAAAAAAAAGCCAAGCACTGACACAATTGTATTTGTATACATTTATGCAAAAATGTTTAAAAATTAAAAAAATAAATCACATCTAAAATACCAGGAATGGAGGAAGGAAAAGAAGTATATCTCAAGCTAAAAAATATCTTCAACAAAGTAATAAAAGAAAATCTTGTTTACACAAAGAAGAAGATACCTATCAAGGTATAAACGCAAATAGAATACCATACAGATTGGAACAGAAAAGAAAGCACCTTCAGAGTATAACTTGTAAAACACTAAAGATGCAGAACAGCCAAAGAATATTAAAGTCTGCAATAGAAAAATAAGACAAAGTTACATATACAAGCAGACCAGTTAGAATAACATAAATTCTCAATGAAGATTCTAGTTGCCCTAATGGCATGGACAGGTGTTCTATAGATTCATGCCACAAATGCTATCTCAGAATATTATGTACAGAAAGACCTTTAATTGTATTAGAAAAATAAGACATTCTAAAATAAAACCAAATACCTTTCTAGAAATTCAGCCATGAAAAAGACCCTAGAAGAAAAATTCTAACCTAAACAGGTTAACCAGATCCATGAACACATCAAGTAACCTAGTCTTGGGCTTTCAGAACTCTGAAGCCTTATGAATGTTATTCTCATGCTTTTCTACAAAGACTAACAGTGGCAGAATTCTACAAGCCTGGATCTACTAGTTCAGATTTTCCATCAAACACCTTTGCTTACTAAAAATATTCTATATATAAGAACATTTTACAACTGATTGGAAATTGTTAAACTTATCAATACTTATTAGAACTGACAAGTAACTAAATTCCTTCCTCTAATGTTCTTATAAACTTTGATTAGAATTTTTAGATAAAGAATTAATGTGACCAGCAAGTCTATGGAATTGTCAGATAGTTCAAACTTGTGTTTACTTTCTGATTGTTTTAAACCCTTAGGACCACCCTCTTGCCTGTCATGCTTAATGCATGATCACGTGGAACCTGGCACTAAACCATTCGTAGACGACCTGCTTTTCAGTTTCGGTTTCATACATAGCGGAGCAGCTCCCTAGCTGAGACCTATTGAAAGTCAGCCCTGACACAAGGGTTTGTAAAAAAGGGAAGAAATTAAGGTTAAAAAGATAAAGTCTTAAACATTCTTAATGTGTTAAAATTGTAAGCCTTACAGTAGGCCAAGTATGAGAGCTGGTATTGAACATGATGTATAGTAAAGAAAGCATAGAAAAATATTAGGGTATCAAACAGAATTTACTCAGTAAATATTGAAAATTCATGAAAATTATGACTTCTGTTCTAAGCTTGGCGAAATGATTGGGTATTTGATTGGAAAATGAAAGAATAAACCTGGTTTTATTTGGGGGTCTTTGATCCACTTAGAATTGAGCTTTGTACACAGAGATAAGAATGGGTTGATTTTTCCCAATGTAGGAGAATGACAAGGCAATTGGGCAGAGAGGGGGTTCAGAAGGGAGTGCACCTCTATGAAAGCAACTGGAGGGGGAAGGGAGAATGGAAGCAGGGTGGGGTAAAGGGATAACATCTCAAATGTAAATACAGAGTCTCTAATGAAAAAAAAGCAAAAAAAAAAAAAAAAAAAGAATGGGTCAATTTTTATTTTTCTACATGCTGACTGCCAATTGAATTTTGGTATATAGTATCTGTCTAGAAAATTGTCCATCTTCAGATTTTACAGTTTTGTTGAGTATAAGCTTTTGTAGTAGGATGTGATTTTTTAAAAAATTTCATCAGTTTCTGTTGTTATGTCTCCTTTTTCATTTCTGATTTTGTTAATGTGAATACCAGCTCTGTGCCCTCTAGTTAGTCTGGCTAAGGATTTATCTATCTTATGGATTGTTTCAAAGAACCTGCTCCTGGTTTTCTTGATTCTTTGTATAGTTATTTTTGCTTCCACTTGGTTGATTTCATTTCTGAGTTTGATTATTTCCTTACCTCTATTCCTCTTGGAAGTCCAAGTGGACCAAAGACCTCCACAAAAAATCAGGTACACTGAAACTAACAGACAAGAAAGTGGGGAAGAGCTTATAACACATAGTTGTGGCAGAAAATTCTCTGAACAGAACAATGGTTTCTTCTCTAAGATAAACTGACAAAAATATATTCATATTGTTTTGTGCCAAATTCTTTTAAAAATCTATACATGTATCTCTCTTTTTTAAAAAAGAAATAAAGTTTAGGGAAAAAATAAAAAAGAATGGGACTGAAGATAGTATCTGCATAAAATTAGTTCTTCCCAAACCATACCTTTATTCAGAATTAATAGCCTGGTGGAGGAGTTTAAAATATGATCAGAGTTATTCTTTTTTTCTTTTTTCAGAAATACACTTTGTTTTAATTTCATAAAGATATCACAGCTGAAATTATGTCTTACACTTGGTACATGAGTTTTGTTTTTGGCTTAATGTATATGCTTACCTATGTATCTACTCATTTAGTAAACAATGAAATGACATTTTGGATATTGATTGAAGCTTAAGAATAAATAGTGAGGATCTGACTTTTTATTAAATAATTAAGTAATTATTTTAAATAAAGATAAAAGAGAAACTATTTGAATATCACCAAAAGTTGTTGAAATATGACATAATAAATAACTGATAAATGGGGTAATTAAAATTAGCTAGGATGGGAAAATGCATTATTCTTAATATAGAATCGTGAAATCAGTTTATGTTTATTAAGACTAAATTTTCAAGGGAAATACCTATTAATGTTGCAAAGTTATTACTTAAAGATGCTAACAATAGATAATTAAGCGTTTTGGTAAACATCAGAGGAAGAAATTCAGACTGATAAAACATTAAGATAATCTTCATATAGTTAGTCATTTTCACTGTTATTTATTGAAGACTTGTTCAAGTTCTTGTATGAAGTTTTAATATAAATATAAATAAGTATAAATATTAATTTGGGAAATTAGAGAAAAACGAATCAACAAATAGAACCTTATAAAATTACAAAGCTTCTGCAAGTCAAAGGGCATTGTCAATGGGACAAAATGGCACCCACTAGATTAGAAAAATGATCTTTACCATTCCCACATCTGTTAGAAGGCTAGTATCCAATATATATAAAATATTCGAGTAATTAGACTCTAGAGCATCAAATAATCCTATTAAAAATGGGGTCCAGAGCTAAACAAAGAATTCTCAACTGAGGAATGTAGAATGTCTGAGAAGCACCTAAAGAAATGTGCAACATCTTTAGCCATCATGGAAATGCAAATCAAAACAACCCTGAATGGCTAAGACTAAAAATTCAGCTGACAGTAGATGCTGGCAAGGATGTGGAGAAAGAGGAACATTCTTCCATTGTTGGAGGAACTGCAGACTGGTTAAAAATAAAACTATGGAGTATGGCTTTGTTTTAGAAAATTGGACATGTAGTACCTGAGGATCAAGCTATAGCAACTCTTAGGCATGTAACCAAAAGTTGCTCCAACAAATAACAGAAATACATGCTCTACAATGTTCGTTGCAGCCTTATTTATAATATCTAGAAGCTGGAAAGTACCCAGATGTCCTTCAACAGAGGAATGGATACAGAAAATGTGGTAATTTACATAATGTAGTACACTTAGCTATTAAAAAATATCTAAATGAAATTATTTGGCGAATGGATGGAACTGGAAAATATCATCCTGAGTGAGGTAGCCCAGTCATAAAAGAACAAACATGGTATGTAGTCATTGATTAGCAGATACTAGCCCAAAAGTTCAGAATACCCAAGAAATAATTTACAGATCATATGAAACTCAAAAAGAAGGAAGTACAAAATGTGGATGCTTCAGTCTTTCTTAGAAAAAAGAACATACTCCTGGTAGAAAGTGCAGGGATTAGGAGTGAAGCAGAGATTAAAGTAATGATCATCCAAACACTGCCTCACATGGGGATCCACTTCATATGCAGCCACCAAACCCAGTCACTGTTGCTGATGCCAAGAAGTGCATACTGATATGAGCCCAGTATGGATGTCTCTTCAGAGGCCCTGCCAAAGCCATATTGATAACAGATGAGGATGCTTGTACCTAATGTTCGGGCTGAGCACCAGGACCCCAAAGGGTGAGCTAGAAAAAGGACTGAAGATGCTGAAAGAGTTTTCAACCCCATGGGAAGAACAACAGTAGCAACCAAGCAAAACTCCAGAGCTGACAGGAACTAAATCACCAACCCATCAGTACAGCCACAGAAGTAGAAGAGGAAGGCATTGTCTGACAACAATGGGGGGAAAGTCTTTTGTGACACTGAAGGCTCATTTCCTAAATGTAGGGGAAAGCCAGGGCGATGAAGTGGGAGTGTATGGTTGGTAGTGGGAACGTATTCATGGAAGCAAGGGGGGGTGGAGGGGAGATATGTGGGGGTTAATAATCAAAATGTAAATACATAGCATATCTAGTAAAAATGATTTTAAAAAATTAAAGGAACAAGATACAAGCATCACTGATCCCCTAGAAGTTAAAGAGATGGCCAGGGTAAATGCTATGAGGCCAGCTATCCCCCCTTCTGAGACTGTAGAAATGCAGATTTCCTGTGTCTTCAGAGACTAGGACACTAAGCTTTTGCTTCCTTTTCTTTTTCTTTTTCCCTCTTTTTTTCTTTCTTTCTTTTATATTTCCCCTGCTGATTGCATTTCAAAGGAATAGCTTTCAGATGCTTGAGAAAAGACACTTCTGAGTTGTAGGAAATGATCCTATAACTCAAAGGGACAAAAGGAAGATTCATAATTGTGAGCCTTTTTTCATAAATGCTCTAAGATAGAGAGGTCAGGGGCCTATTGTATGGTATTGGCAAGAACAAGCATTAGATGGTCCTGACAGCCTTGAGCTGTCTGAGGCAGACATTTTAATGGGTGACAGAGGTCATTTGGGGGGACAGACAAAAGCCAAAAGAATGTCTTGTAATTCTGTCCTCTCAGCCCAGAGTGGGTTTTCTATCTTTGCAACAGTTCTAGTTTTCATTTTCAATTAATGAAGTGTGATCTACATTATTCTGCTTCTATGAAGAGGCATAGCCCAAGGTAACTATTTCCAAATTTCAGGAAGAATGAAGCATTGTTTCTTCAACACATCCCATCAAGTCCTTTTATTCCTGAACCCAATTTTATGAAATAATAAGCACAGAATTCAGTAAAATTAGTTAGTGTGGAGGCTTCTGGCAGAAAACGTGTGCTTTCTTAAAATTTTTTGTTATCGCATTGTTTCCACTGCAGTTCAGGTTCCCCCACATATCTCTTACAGCTTCTCTTTGTCTCTTTCATTTCAACATTTTCATTAGATTTTACAAATGAGCAAGCCTGGAAGGAAGTGAACTGAGAAGGAACTGTGGTTTGATTCAGACTTCTCTTTCATTAGTCAAACAGGCATTAGATAACTTTTGTTAATTCGAGTGTGAAGAGTTAAAAGGAGAAGTCTCTCTTGAATGCTTGTGAAATTAAATACAGTCTTAGGCTAATCATTCCATTATTATTCAAAATATTTATATAACTATGAAAGTAATCTTTTACAAATCTGTTTATGATTAGGTCCACATGAGAAGGGTCATGTATTAGTTTAATGTCTGGGTCTAAAACGAGAGATGACATATTAGTCCATTCTTTCTAATTAGCAGAAACATTTTACATGTTATTTTAATTGCTGCAATAAATGGTTGTTTTTAAGACAAATGGGAGCATGTTTAGAGATAATGAGGTACAAGAAATTTCGTGGAAGTCTAAAAAGATAATACTTTTCTTTTTTTGAAAATGATTTAGGTATTCAATACAGAGAGCAAGTAATGTTAAAATTAATCAGGGAAGGTGATTTTAATCAAAGTATTAAAATGTGTCTTTCTATCTGGTGTCTCAGTGCAGTGCTCAGGGATCCTATCAGCAGGAGGGGGAAAAGAGGAATGCAGAGATGGATGCAGGTGTGCCCATGCCTGTCTACTTACAACTATGTTTAACAAAATACAGACTTGCCTGCTCTGAAATTGAAAATATGAAGTACAGTTCATATTACTCTTATTCCTGTTTCCCACATTTTAAGGAATATTTTAGTTAGGTTCTTATATGTATTCATAATTTGGTAATTTTTCAAAGACAAATATTTGCAGTTTCAATATTTTATGCTGGGTGACTGTAAATCCTTGGTAATAGAAGTGTATTTTGGGGAGCATTATCTAGAGAAATTGTCATTTTATGGCAGTGACATATTTAAAGCTTGCCTTGACCTCCAGATATGATCTTCAAAGTCTGAAGGAAAGAACATGAGTGCTCTTGTCTTCCTTTTCCTTTTCTTCAGCATCATGGGTAATCTCCCTGTTTTAGGAATGCCATACTTACAAAATGCCAGAAACTCAAGACAATGCAAATGAGAGATAAGCATGCTTTAAGACGCTCATCATCACTGATAATTAATGAAATGAACTCAAGACTCAATGACACAGCACCAGCTCCTAATTACAACAAAAATTTTTACTGATATGGGTGAAATGTGAAGACATGAGAGCGTAGACTAACATCAGGAATATAAACTGTAACAATATTTTAAAGAAAATTTCAGTGTTTTAGAAAATTAACTATAAACCAAAAACATTATTCAAACATTCATCTCCTATATATTTACACCAAAAGGGAAACCACATCCAAATAAACACTCGAATATGATTCTACTAAGCAGGTTTTATATTCAACATTAGTTAATATTAACTTGAAAAGAAACAGTGAAATTCTTCTATACCCGAATACATTGATATATTTCAGGAATGTGTGTATAATGAGAAACTATGTAGAAATACTAGGCATGCAGCCTTGATATATGCTTAATGTGGGTGAATCCCAATTGCATTGTGCTGAATGAAAGAGACTTCACAAGAACAAAGTACGCAGTACATTTTCGAAGAGCTCTATATTGTGGTAATACTGCTGTCAAAAATTGCAGGTTTTCAAACATGTATCCAAGTGCCAAATGTAAAATAACACCCTATGAATCCCTAGAAATTCCCCACAAAAGCAAAGCTATTGGTATCACTTACTGTTGCCGATCAGAACTAGACAGTGAGTCACAATTGCTGAAGACACCTGGATAAAACACTCAGAAAAAAATAAAGCCAGAATTGGAGGGAAACTTACTCTCTAACAGCTCAATGTACACAGATTTATAAAGGCTGTTGGGGAAGAAAATATATCAATGACCACACATGTGTCTCACAGGTTATGCCTTCTATTGAACTGGGTGCATGGTTGTTCTTGGAGGTGACAGCTCTTTCATGAATGAATTTAGCAATTGTTCCTAGTAAGACTTCATGCCTGAGACTGTAGATCTGAACAAATGCTTTTGGCACAGAAGTCATGATACAGATTAAGATGCTTGCAGCCAACCATCAGACCAAGCATGGGGACCACAATGGAGGAGTTATAGAAAGAAGTGAAGGAGCTGTGGACTTTGCAACCTCATAGGAAAAACAACAATATCAACTAGACTGATCCCCTAGAGCTCTCAGGAACTAAATGACCACCAAAGAGTACCCATGAGGGGAACCATGGACTACAGATGCATGTGTCGTAGAGGATAGCATATTCAATAGAAGGAGAAACCTTTGGTCCTGTGAAGGCTTGTTTCACCAGTGTAGGGGAATTCCAGGATGTTGAAGTAAAGTGGGTGGGTAGGAGGGGGAATATCTCCATAGAATGGGGAGGAGGGATGGCAGAGGGAAGATTAAGAAAGGCGATAATATTTGAAAGACATAAAATATCTAATAATTTTATAAAGAGAAAGTCATGAACCCAATGTAGGAATCTATTGTGTCTTTTTTCCAAATGAGCATGTAGTTAAATAATTTTATAAGTATGTACGTTTATACTCTTAGAATAATGCATGTTTTCAATGGAGAATTGTCAGAGGCTGGTCATACACAAACACTGAGTATTATCAACTGAGTGCTGAACATAACTGAACATAAGAATGTTGTCTGTGTCACACCCTGATACTCAGTTCCCATCACAGAAGAAACTGAAGAGATGTGGGAGTTGAGGAATGTGAAGGACTTCAATAGAACACCATTTTTCAACAGAAAATGGTTGTAGAAATCTTGAACATACTGAAGACATGACTGTCTTCATGAGAGCCTATAAAAATATAAGGGCATTGAAGTAAAAGGGAGACTAGTTGGGAAGAGAACGTGGTTGCTAAGAGTGAAAGTGTGCTGGTCTGCTAAGGCATGGGCATACCAGTGTTACCATACTGCACTATAGGAAAGTAAATATGATACTGTCAAAGATAATGTTAAAATTCTGAAAAATACTAACAAATGAACCTATCCTCAGACATATCAGAAGAGGGCATCAGATCCCATTACAGATGGTTGTGAGCCACCATGTGGTTGCTGGGAATTGAATTGAACTCAGGACCTCTGGGAGAGCAGTCAGTGCTCGTAACTTCTGAGCCATCTCTCTAGCCCTAGCAAGCACACCTACACATACCACACACATATCTACTCACACACACAACACAAGTAATAACTATGCATATAAAGTACAAGTGGGATTGATTCGGAATTGTCCAATTGGGTATTAGGACGAGTATAAAAGGATTAAAATTAGACTTGAATTGTCTTTAAGGAGTCATAGACATATTTATTATCCTAATCATGGAGTTACATTGATGTTTATCAGATTCTACACTTGAATTATGAGCAGTAAGTTCACTAAAATTTTTTCAATATGAAAAATGTAACATTTCCTTAAATATAGTTTACGGTTGTGTAGTTCTCTGTGTTAAATATATAATCAACAACATGTAGCAATTTTAAAAAAATGATACTTCATATCTTCTCATTAAAAATCATTTAGAAATACTCACTTTTTAAATAACCTGGATGAACACAAAAAACTGCAGAAAATTACATTTTCAAACCATTGAAAGAAAGAAGCTAAAAAGGAGATCCAATAGTAAGCAATATAAATTCCTTATTATGGACTTTGGAGTATTAGTGATTTTTTCCATATGAAAATAATTTTGTCCAGCTGGTAATAGTCACAAATTGCTGAATCATTGTTAAATGTGAATAGCAACATTTTGAATTTTCATTTTTAATATGCTTTTGATTGAAATCTAATTTTATTTTAGAGTCTTTTCTTTCTCACTCTCAATTTATAGCCTTATGTTTTTTCTAGTATTATTTCTATATTTACATATTCATAATGTTTATGTACACATTTGTAATTACAACAAAGATATTTATCATATGATGGTTGAAGAATGAATTCAATGTATACATAATTATAAATAATTATTTCTATGTTTAAATTTACAACACAATTATTTAGAATTTGATTTTTTCATTTATTTCCTTATTCAAAGGAACTACATACCAATTTAAAATGCATAATTATATTATTTAAACTTTTTATATAGGACTTTATGGGCTGAGGCAAATAGGTGTCTTCTGGGGTAACTATTCTGATCAATTTAATAGTCATGTCAGTAGATGAAGAATCAATGTGTTCAATTTTAAATATCGTGGTAATTAAACTTTCCATTTATAGCCTTAGAATTTAAAAATTGGTGAGCTTATTATAATTATAATGAAATATTGAACACAATTATATGAACTTTAATAATTGATATCAGTGTATTCTCTTTCTAACTCTATGGAACATTGAAAAGACATAATTAGAAGAAAAGGTTCATATTGAAAGGTTAATGTTTTTGAAACTATATAGAAGATATGAAATTCCAGATTATTTGTTTATGAACTCGGGCATTGAGAATAAGAATGGTATTTTATGCTAATTTTAGTTAATAAAGGAAAAAGTCTAGCTTTGTGTTAAGTGAAACAATTACTTTTCTCAGCCTTCAGTGACAGAATGATATAATTGCCCAAGACAGTTTTCATCACAGTTTCAGTATTATTTGATAGATGCTGGCATCAATGGGAGAAGAGGCCTTTGGTCCAGTGAAGGTGTGGTATCCAAATGTAGGGGACTGCCAGTGTGCTGAGGTGGAGAGGGTGGTTTGGAAAGACAATGAGAGGAGGAGAGGGGATGAAATTGGGGTTAGGGGATAACTCTGAAATGTAAATGCAGAGAATATCTAAGAAAAAAAAGACCTCAAAAAGTAAAATTAAATTAAATAACCTATATAGTCGCAACAGTTAATCTGCTGGATTATAGTCTTTGCCTCTGTTATTGAGGTAATCTTGAAATCATTTTCCTTATCAACTTGCATTAAAACCCCATTTACTGAGAAATCAGAAGAATGGGAAAAAGAAAAGGTTCTTATCAAATGCTTTAAGAGAGACACTTATTACTTTTATTCTTTCTATATTTCTACTAAAGCAAAAACATTTGTCTTGGTAAAGCTTGCAGAAACTTGAAGGATGGTTTGAAGTAAAACTCACATTGAAAAGATTGGGTTTGTTGAGCACTTTATAAAAGAACAGAACATATCAAGCTATTGATTTCATATTCATCCCCATCATAAATATATCAGTATCATTTTAAGTATGTATCAAATTTATCATTGAAATGTTTATATTTTTCTCTATTCATAGTGTTCATTTTACTAACATGTGAATTGTTTAAATGAATACAGGTTGTTTCATTTTTATGAAAAGAACTCACTGTTTCTCCTACTCTCAGCTAAATAGACATTTAGATTATTCAGACACCTTCATAATTGAAAATCACTGTATAACAAATTCTTTCTAAAAGTTATTTAAAGAATATATATAAATTGTATGATGACAAAATAAGATAAAATATTGGTGACATCTGGTTTTATATACTAATGGTGAAATGTTTACATGTGAAAAGTTAACTTCTTGTGTAGAAGCTTTATAATTTAATCCTAAAGATATTAAAATTTTAATAATATATTATTCTGTATAAAATGTACATTAATAAAATTGTACTCATAATAAATGGGAACTAAGTGATAATTTTCTTTAAATACAAAATGAGTCAGGGGTTCATTTGATATAAAGATGATTTTATCTATTTATTGTTAAAGGTTTTATACACAAGAACATGTAAGTAGACTATACTTACTTCTCTGTCTTCCCACCTCTACTTTCCCAGTCTCATGACACCAAGCAGAGTCAGGTGCCCTGACCTACATTGTCTGGCCTACAGCTCTCCCATTCCTCCTGAGTTCTTGAGTTGCTAGCATTAGGATCACTCAGCTAACTCCAGGGCAAACCATATGAGTAAAGGATAACCTAAAACGTAATCAACAAGAGCCCAGGTAATGTGATACCACCTAAGACCAGATATCCTATTTTAGCAAGCTCTAGATATCTTGACAAAACTGAAACACAGGAAGATCATTTTATATGTAATCTTTTAAAGAAAACAAATAGAGTCCTTTAAAAAAATAATGAATCATTTAAAGAAATATAGGAAAATACATGCAAACAGGTAGATGGTAAAGATGAAATGAATAAATAAAAGGTAATACAGGAAAATACAAACAACAAAACCAAACAACAACCAGCCAACCAACCAAACAAACAAAAAACCTGTCCAAGAACTGAAAATGGAAGTAGAACCAAGAAAGACAAAACAAACAAATGTGATCCTAATAATGGAAAACATGTGGGAGTAAAAACTGTAGACACAGGAGATGGCAGACTGAATCTCAGGCATAGAAAAAAGATGAAAGAAATTGATGCATGAGTTAGATAAGAGACAAAATCTAAACGTTCATGGCACTAAACATCCTGGAAATTTGCATACTACTAAAGGACCAAACCTAAGAGTAATAGGAATAAAAGAAAAAGGTTCCCTGCTCTAAGGTTCTGAAACATCTTCTACAATATAATAGAAGACATTTTCTCTAAACTAAACTAAGAGATGCCTATAAAGGTGCAAGAAGCTTACAGAACAACAAATAGATTAGATCAGAGGAGAAAATCCTGCTGCCATGTAATAATTACAACACTGAATGTACAGAGCAAGGAAAGAATATTAGGAGGTGCAAGGGAAAAAGTTCAAATACCATATAAAGGCATTACTATCAGAATCACAACAGAGACTCTAAATGACAGAAGATCCTAGACAGATGTCTTGCAGACCCTATGAGACCACAATATCCCTGAATCTGTTGCCTGACTGTGCATCCCTGAGGGAGAGGATATGCCTCCAGTAGTGTGATGTGTTAGTGTCAATGGGGAAGACCACAGGGCACAGAGGGTCCAGGGAGCACTCCTTCTTAGAGGAGAAAGGGAGGGGGAATATAGGGAATGTCTGTGTGAGGGAATACTAGGAAGAGGGGGATTATACTGTGATATAAAATGAATAAATTAATAAAAAGAAAAGTGTGTTAAATGTGTTGCATTTATACATGGATTATTACTGATTCGTTAAAATTGGAATTTACTTGTAAATTAAGGAGATTAAAAATATCATTCTTACTCCTTACTGAAGAAACACAGAACCAGAATGACAAATATGTATACAATTTCTTATGTATGGGTATTAGCTATTAATTCAATGATAAAGAGCTAAAATTCATACACACACAGGCACACACACGCGCGCGCGCACACACACACACACACACACACAGCTCTAAATGAAATGGCCAAATAATGAGGGATGCATATTTCAAACTGGCTTTCGATAGTCACCAAATTAACAAATGAATCTTTCACTACTGGGAACAGAACTGGGATGGGGTTAAATATAATCGAGTTTCTGGCCAAAACCACAGGAACCATCAGACAACTCAGGCTCTTGCTGAGAGTATAACTTGTTTTTCAGAAACTGACAGCAAGGCCGCATTACTGCAGAAACACCTACAGGACCCATGGAACACTAACACACGAAGCTGGTGCCTACATACAGCCTCCACCACCAGTTCTAACATGTTTGGTAAGAGGTATTCTGCTTACTACCTCAAGAGAAACACACACAACAACCAACAACAACCCACTTGTAAACTCTTTGATTTACAAGGCTGTCCTGCCTGCAAGATACACCAGTGTAATGGCGTCACTAGGCTTCTAGGGGCAACCAACCAATCAATATCTGATTTATCTTGAGGCCCATTCCACAAAATTAAACCCATACCCCAAAACTTTCAGATGGACCAAAACCTGAGACTAGGCAGCTCAGGAATCTAGGGTATACAGAAATGCTGCTGATCTAAAAACAGTCTAAGTGAAAGGAAAAAAAAAAAGAAAAAGAAAAAGAAAACAAACAATGAAACCCCACAGGGGGACAATTATCCCAAATTTAATCAGCTGTACTTACAGAACAGTGGCTTGCTCAGTCATCATCCAAGAAGCGTGTTCCTGTGAGTTACTCACAGACTGTGTGAAGTTCAAGAAAGAAAAAAAAAAGAAAGAAAGAAAAAACCATTTATGTTTACTCCTTACACACCAAGAAAACTTTGACTAATTCCAGGTTACATCTTGTTTTACATGTACTTTATACTCATTGTAACTAGTAAGACCTTAATGCACACTATCAAACCTTAAAAAAAAAAAAAAAAGCCAAGCACTAACAAAAATGTGTTCATATACTTTTATGCAAAAATGCTTAAAATTTGTACATTTATCTGTTTGTTTTTTAAATAAAGTTCTTCAATAAGAAAAAAAAAAGTGTTCCTACAGCAGATGGGAGCAAATACAGAGATTCATGGGCAGATATTATGAAGAAAGTAGAAGCCCTTGGAACACTCTGCCTGAAACAGAAAATCTCCTTAAATATATTTCCTAGGGGCTCAGGGTAAGATGATGCAGACGAGCAAAAGGAATGTAGTTGGTAGAGTTGAAAATACCAAGAAATAAAATCCCTCTAAATCAACAGGATCTATCCACATAAGCACTCACAGAGACTGATAGAGCTTGAACAAGGTCTTCAGGAGTCTATAACAGATTGGGGGTCCTAGAGCAAGAGGAAAAGTGGAAGCATGCCCCACCCCTAACTCAGAAGCTATCTCTAATTGATAATTACTTGGAAATCAAAGTTTGGTTGTCTCAGAGGATCGCTTAATATCTATATCTATATCTCCATCTCCACCTCCACCTCCAAATCCATCTCTATCTCTATTTCTATATCTTAAAATGATATATATTTATACACATGTGTGTCTAGAAACATACCCATACATATACACATATAATACTTTATAAATCAACAACTCTAATAATATAAATATATATCTCCAAATTTTTCATTTTAATTTGTTGGTAGAGTGATAGCATGATTAAGACTGAGAGATAAAGAGGAGAGAGAGAGAGAGAGAAAGAGAGAGAGAGAGAGAGAGAGAGAGAGAGAGAGAGAGAGAGAGAGAGAGAGAGAGAGAGAGAGGGAATTTATTTGAACTTGAACAAGTAGATATGTGAGGAGAAGCTGAGAGACACAATATGAGAATGACTGCAAAGATTTGATTCCCTCTGTGAGAATATGGGCTCAGTAGCTAAGAGCACCTGCTGTTCTTCTACAGGCTCTGTGATTCCTTCCAGTACCATTGGGGGAGTTGCCAGCTACAGTTAAAGTTCCAAAGATCTGATGAATTTTTTTCAGGGCTCTTGGAGTACCCACATGCACAATTATAGACACACACACACACACACTTATTTATATAATAAGTATTTATTTGTAATAAAAAGATTACATGCAGAGTGTAGTTCTGAAAAGTGAGGTTAACCACATAAAGTTAAAACCTAAGCACCTATTCATTAAACTTACAACTAAGAAGAAAGGCAGATATTTAACAACTGTGACCCCAGAAGAAAAACAGAGACATCCTCCGTATTTCTGGTCCTATTAATGATTTAGTAAAAATGCATGATCCTTCCTTGAGAGGGTAATGATTGCTAAAGCGAGACTCTGCCTCCCAGGGAAGAAGAATCAGGAAGAGTCACACAGAATCATTACTTCACAGTAGAAAGTGTTTCAGGGGTAAACTATAGCAATTATTTTTCTACTGGTTATATGTTACAGTAGAAAAAAAAAAAAAACACAAAAGAAGGTGGTGGAGAGAGGAGTGGTCCTCAAGAAGACTGTTACTGAGGAATCAGCACTGGGTATGTAGTTGACACCACTTCACCATTTGGGTAAAATGAGGATGGGAACAGATTTAATAATGACACTAGTGTGAGAAGTTCCTTGAGGCTGTTCAGGTTCAGCTAAAATAAGTCTATTTGTGTATTTACCACATTGCAGCTACTGTGTAACAATGTAGATATTTGTTTTATTACAGTATTTTTGCATAAAACTATATGAATATATTTTTGAAAGTACTTGATTTTTTTTAAAGGTTTGAAAGTACATATTTAAAACTTCCTAGTTACAATGAGCATAAAGTACATATAAAACAAAAGTAACATGAAATAGTCTAAGAATTCATGGTGTATAAAGATTAAACATAATGATTTTTAAATACCAAGGATTGTTTTTAAATTAAACTAACCATAACATTCTATAAATTTGCATTGGAAGATAGCTTGATCTATTTTCCAAAATACACAGCATTGTATATTAAAACAACCTATATACATGAGATTGCAGCTAATGTTGCAATAAAGAAAATTCTTCTATCCACTTTCCAAATATACATTTCTACCTGCATATAAATTCTTATAACATATCAGTACTATCAAAAATTCTATAAAATTAAAATTTTTATGTTTTACCAAAGTTGACTTTCCAAATCAAAATATGAAATTACACTTGTGAGTATTATGTATTAAATGTTACTATATATTATATTACTATGTTATTGTATATATAACAGTATATGTAAAACATCATGTATTACAGTGTATTATGATTTTTCTCAGTGTTGATAGGATATTCATTGTCATTATAATTACATACGGATTTATAATTTTGAATAGCTAAGAAGAGCTACCCAGACTGTTTCGTTATCCTATTATTTTTACTATATTTAGTTTCTCTACTTGCTTTTGTGTGTCCAATTGGTTTTTTTATCATTTGGTTTGTAAAAAGTGAAAATTAATCACATTAAAATGCACTTTTGTACCTGGGGTAGTCTCTATTTTACCTCACTCAGGATGATACTTTCTTTCTTTCTCTCCCCCACCCCTCCCTTTCTTATTAGATACCCTGTATTTACATTTGAGATGTTATCCCTTTACCATGCCCAGCTTCCATTCCCTTCCCCCTCCATTTGAGTTCACAAAGGTATACTCCCTTCTGGTCCCTCTCTCCACCCAATTGCAGCACCTCTCAGCTCCTTAGGTCCTTTCTTTAGCAACCTCATTGGGATCCCTGACTTCAGACAGATGGTTAGATGCAAGCATGCTCAGCTGTATCTATATGACTCTAGCATAGTCCCTGAGGGGGCATCTCTGTCTGGTTCAGCTATAGTGTTTGGATTTGGTGACTGCAGATGTGTTGGATCCCCAGGTGAGGCGGCTTCTGAGTGATCTTTTCTTCAATCCCTGTTCTTCTATTTGACCTTGCATTTCTTCCCACAAGAGTTTTGTTCTGTTTTCTAAGAAGGATTGAGGCGTCCCCATTTTGGTCTTCTTTCTTTTTGAGATTCATAAACTCTGTGAATTTTTTCTTGGGTCTTGGGTATTCAGAGATTTCTGGGGCGTATTTTCTGCTTATCACTGAATGCGTACCATGTGTGTTCTCTTGTGACTGGGTACCTCACTCAGGATTATAGTCTCTAGTTCCATCCATTTGACTCTGAATTTCATGAAGTCATTGGGAAAACACGCCCTGACTGGACCAAGGGCCTCTTCTCACATTGATGGCAGAAACTGCAATCTTCTGCTACAGATGCAACTGGAGCCATGAGTCGTTCCATGTGTGCTCAATGGTTTTAGTCCATGGGAGTTGAGGAGTGTTTGGTTAGTTGATAATGTTCTTCCCATGAGATTGCAAACCCTTTCTGCTCCTTCAGTTTTTTCTCTAGCACCTTCATTGGGGTCCCCATGTTCATTTGATGATTAGCTGCAAACATGCTAAGCTGTATCTGTATGACTCTAGCAGAGCCTTGAAGGAGGCACCAATATTTGGTTTCTGTTATTAAACACTTCTTTGCATCAGCTATAGTGCTTGGGTTTGGTGGCTTCATGTGGGCTGGATCCCCAGGTGAGGCATCCTCTGAATCATGTTTTCTTTAGTTCCTGTTTTTTGACCTTGTATTTTTTTTCCCATGAGTGTTTTGTTCCCAGTTCTAAGAAGGACTGAGGCATCCACATTCTGGCTTTTCTTCTTTTTGAGCCTAATAAGTTCTGCGAATTGTTTCTTGGGTATTAAAAGCTTTCTGGGGCTAGTATCTGCTTATCAGTGAGTATATACCATTTGTGTTCTTTTTTAATTGAGTTACCTCACTAAGGATAATAGTTTCTAGTTCAATCCATTTGCCTAGGAATTTCATAATGTTATTGTTTCTAATAGCTGAGTAGTAAGTACCACAATTTCTGTATAAATTTCTCTGAAGGACTTCTGGGTTCTTTCCAGCTTCTGGATATTATGAGTAAGGTTGCTAGGAAGATGGTGGAGCATTTGTCCTTGTTATATGTTGGAGAGACATTTTGTGGTATATACCCAAGAATGGAATATCTGGGTCTTCGGGTAGTACTATGTACAATTTTCTGAGGAACCACCAGACTGATTCCCAGAGTAGATTGATCAGCTTACAACTCCACCAACAATGGAAAAGTGTTCCTCTTTTTCTACATCCTTGACAGCATCTGCTGTAAACTGAGTTTTTGATCTTAGTCATTCTGACTGGTGTGAGGTGGAGTCTCGGAGTTATTTTGATTTGCATTTCCCTGATGACTAGGGATGTTGAGAATTTTTTTATTATTCCTCATTTGAGAATTATTTTTTAGCTCTGTACCTTATTTTAATAGGATTACTTGAGTCTCTGGAATCTAACTTCTTGAGTTCTTTGTATATATTGAACATTAGCACTCTATCAGATGTAGGACTGGTAAAGATCCTTTCTCAGTCTGTTGGCTGCCCTTTTGTCTTCTTCAGCACACCACTCTCATCAATGGAAAGATCATGGAAGCAGAAGCTGAAAAAAGACACTGTGAAACTCACAGAGATTATGAACCAATTGGATTTAACCGATAACTATAGAATATTTCATCCTAAAATCAAAGCATATACCTTCTTCTCAAAACCTCACTGAACCTTCTCCAAAACTGACCATATATTGGTCACAAAATACCCCTCAACAAATATAAAAAGATCTAAATACCAAGGAACAGTTGCATGATAGAAAAGGCAGTGTTATCTCATTTTTGTGTGAAGGCTCAAGGGAGAGGGAACATCTTTATAGAGGCATGGAGTGGAGGGAGGGGCATGGGAGAAGTGGGTAAAGGGATAACATTTGAAATATAAATACATAAACTATCCCATTAAAAGAAAAAAAATTCAAAAACATGGTCATTCATAAAGATTAAAATTAAAGTAAAATCACAGAGGTAAAATATAACACCTGACTTGAAAATTGTATTATGTTTTTAAAACAGAAAAATACAGTCTTTCAATGGTAACTGGATAGAAAATGAAGGCAAACAGCTGTGCATGGTGGTGAGCACCCATACCCACAGCACTCAGAGCTGGTGTAGAAATATTGCAGGTTTGTGGCTAGTCTAGGTCATATAGCATGATTATGTTTGAAATAGAAACAAATACAATGAGATTGCAAAGTTTATGTAAGGCTAAGGACATCTTCAAGTAAACAAAATGGCAGCCCAATAGAGTGGGAAAAGATCTTTACCAACCCCACATCAGATAGAGGACTAATATCCAATGTATGCAAAGATCCCAAGATACCAGAGAATCAAACAACTCTATTAAAAATGGGGTACAGAGCTAAACAAAAAGTTCTCAGTTGAGGAATATCAAATGGCTGAGAAGCATCTAAGAAAGTACTCAACATCCTTAGCCATCAGGGAAATGCAAATCAAAACAAACCTGAGATTCCACCTCACACCAGTCACATTGGCCAAGATCCAAAACTCAGATGACAGCAGATGCTGGCGAGGAGGTGGAGAAAGAGGAACACTTCTCCACTGTTGGTGGGGTTGTAAACTGGTACAACCACTCTGGAAATCAGTCTGGCGATTTCTCAGAAAATTGGACTTAGTACTACCTGAAGATCCAGTTATTCCACTTCTGGGCATATACCCCAGAGACAAGCCAATACACAACAAAGACACATGCACCACAATGTTCATAGCAGCTCTATTTATAATAGCCAGAAGCTGGAAATAACTCAGATGTCCTTAAGTAGATGAATGGATATAAAAATTGTGGTATATTTACACAATGGAGTACTACTCAGCTATCTGAAACAATGACAACGAAATTCTTAAGAAAATGGATGCATCTAGAAATATCATCCTGAGTGACATAACCCAGTCACAAAAGAACCGACATAATATGCAGTCACTGTTATTGGGATACTAACCCCAGAAACCTCTGAACACCCCAGAAACAACTCACAGACTGTGTGAAGTTCAAGAAAAAAAAAAAAAAAGAAAGAAAGAAAAAGAAAAAAACATTATGCTCAATCCTTACTCACCAAGAAAACTTTGACTAATTACGGGTTACATCCTGTTTTACATGTACTTTATGCTCATTGTAACTAGTGAGACCTTAATGCACACTATCAAACCTTTGAAAAAAAAAAAAAAAAACAAACATTGACAAAAATGTATTCATATACTTTTATGCAAAAAATGCTTAAAATTTGTACATTTATGTTTGTTTTTTAAAATAAAGGTGTTAAAAAAACTTAAATACAAGCAAGGAACAAAAAAGAAATAAGAAACCCATCTTCAGTGGTCTACTGCTTTAATTTTAGAAAGGGATTCATATGATGTTACTATTATTCTCATGTGAATATTTATGTTGTAATGCAGATTGTCCTTTGTACGGTTGACAAACTAAATGTAAATTTCTCTTCCCAGTGGGGAAAAAAAGGAACAAATATAATACTTATCAAAGTTTTTATTAATACAGGAAATCAAGAGTTCAGGATCAAACTCATTCTTCAAACCAGTACTACCTGATACAAACATAGGATCCTTAAATGAAGAAAATCGATGTCTATGGTAACATGTTTGGAAGCTCTGTATTAAAATGTTAGAGTATCAGTTATTATTGGATTGGATTTAAAACATTATTTTATTCCTTCAATTACAGATCATTTTCTCTTGTCTTTCATGTTCCCATTAATGCTATTTAAAAAAATCATGAATTTGGCTCGCTTCTTTGACTGTTCTTTGAGTAATTAAATACATGGAAATGCCACCAAACCTAATGATGCCTGACTTGGTTCTTTGGTAGGGATTCCTTCTCAGGTTCTTTTACTTCTTGGGTGTACTCTGTAAAGTCTTTTCCTCTTAGCATATGAACTGAAATTTTGAGGATGATGGGAATATTTTACTAGTTTGGCTTCAATTCAATGTCTCCTCACTCTGACCTCTGTATCTTAGTGCTGACAGGCTTTTCCATTCTCAGTCTATTGGACTCACATACAGCTCAGTTATATACTTCCTGAGGAGATAGCACACACATCTCTACTCACCT
Source organism: Micromys minutus (assembly GCF_963924665.1). Classification (NCBI taxonomy): domain Eukaryota; kingdom Metazoa; phylum Chordata; class Mammalia; order Rodentia; family Muridae; genus Micromys; species Micromys minutus. The sequence goes on along the minus strand of NC_137984.1, from coordinate 46,434,619 downwards.
AATAAAAGAAATCCAAAACTGATGGAAATATTTATACCACCAAAATCCAAGTTGGTGAGTCAGTGAGTTTTGGGAGGCTACTTATAGGGTTAAGTGTTAATTTCAGGAGCAGAAATGACAACCAAGCATACCCAACATGGGTAACAGCTCAACAAAGCTAAATACACAGCCTATAGGCAGTTCAACAGGATGAAGAGTATCCTTTCCAGATGATTCATTTGGTCCAATCAACTGTATGCAGTGATGCTGGTTTCTGCTTCTTCCAGTTAGCTTGTCTTATTTTAGAGTCTTCTTTAGAGTTTGGCTTGTCGGAGAAATCTTCACTGTTTATATAGTGTTAAGTAGGAGGGACCTAATATATTTGATCAATTTCAGGGACTTCCTGAAGTTGTAATTAATTTCCCTTAAAGATGAGATGTTTCAAAATCAGAGGACACTATTACATGATTTTAAGTCAAGATACAGTCCCACCATTCTTCTAGAAACAAACCGACTCTGTCACATTGCTCTCCATTCTCTTTCAAGAACTTCCATTGCTGTTGGATGCCCCATCAATTCTTCCTTGTCACCAAAGATGACATGCTTCCAACTAGAGTTTGAAAAATATCTATTAGGCTTTCTTAAATATTTCTCCTTTTCCAAGAGCCATAGTCCTAAAATATTTCTGTTTCTGTTAAAGTTGTAAAATGTTGATTTGTTTATGTTTTCAATTTTTTAATTGTTTTGGTAAAACATTGTTTAATAATACACACTGTATAATGGCTAAAAAGAAAACTTTAATGCTACCAAACTTGTCTCACTTAAATAGCTTTAGGACCCCATTCTGTTCATTTAAAATGTTCTATTTTTTTCATATCATTTAAATGCTTTTTACTCTTTAGGTATATCTAACATTTTCTTTTTAAATATTTGTTTGAAATCATTTCAAATCCATGTTTTCTACATTCTTACTCTGTTGCTTTTACAATAACTCCTTACATAACTTCAGTATAATTGTCAAGACAGGAAAATCATTTTTTGGGTCTGTTTAACTAAAAACCTTCTAACGTCTCTAATGAGAAAAAATGTACCAACTGTATATGTGCATGCTGTCTTCTGAGACTTAAATTGGTGTTTTCTCTTTGTGGTTGTTCAGAACAACAGAAGCATATCATTAAGAAAATGAAGAACTCAAATCAAAATTTGCTTTCTATTGTTACAGAAGCAACTGACAAACACCATAACTTTAAAACAAAGTCCCATCTTTAAACCATTTACCTTTCATTTAATATTACCTTTCTAAGTAGAATATGCTGTTTTTGTACAAACTGATTTCATGAAGTAAGATTTTTGTTTTATTCTCAAGAGGAGAAAGCCAGTTTGCGAGTGACATTCCACAGAAAACACACTGTTTGAACTGGTCTGTTTCACTGTAGCAAAAAGAAAGCCTCCAGCTGATCCCTTTGATTTCCCTAGCTGGTTTGTTTGATTACCCTCATATGGATAATGCAGAAACCATATGGGGAGAATTTACTTCTCTGTATTGGCAACAAAAACCTGCTGGGATGCTTAGATCTTACTGCTTCTAAGCAAACAAAGGAGAAAGCTACACAATTTTTATTTCTGTGCAAAGAATGAAGCTGGTAATAGTCAAAATGAAAAGGCGACTTTCAGGCATTAGGGAGTGTATAATTTGGCTTAGAGATATTTGATTTTTTTCTATTTTGTTTCTTCTGTAAGTTCTGATTTTTTTTTGTTATTATTTCCAGAGTGTCTCATTTCATTACCATCACTTGATAATATGTCTTTGCAAGACTAAGGAATCCTCAAGATCATATGCATTCATTTTATCTATTGATCCTATTCATCATAGTCACTAATAAAAATACACTGATATAGTAGTCTATTCTAAATAGCACCCTGGGTGCATTTCTTCCCTTATTATTTCATGAACTTATCAAGTTCATGACAATATTATTTCTTTTTTTTCTTACCACTTTATTTAAAAAAAGAGGGATACATATACAGATTTTAAAGGCATTTTGGCATAACATTATATGAATATTTCTGTCAGTACTTAATTCTTTTAGAGGTTTGATAGCATGCATTGAAATTCCACTAGTTACCATAAGCATGAAGTACATGTAGGACAGAACGTGACATAGAAACAGATTTCTTGTTGGGTATAGATTAAGCATAATGGTAGTATTATTTCTGATTTTAGGGAGTCTGATGAAACTGAGAAAATATCACTTTTTATCTTCATGCTGATTTCACTATAATTTTCAGTTGATGACTTACTATTATGCCTATTATTTAACTGCGCAATGGGTGTTCTAGAGCTCAAGTCATTTTGTATAACTACCCAGTAGAAATGGTTAGCACAGATACCAAACTGTAAGGGCTCTATTCTATGATGTGGGTCCTCTTTTATTTGATAGCTATAAATGTTAGACTAACCATAATTCTGACTAATGACTGAAGATTTCTGAGATCCTCTTCGGTGATTCAATATTTACCCAGAATGATTTACAGAACTCATGAAAAGACTGCAGTTTTGAATCTACTATAAGATACACATATGTAGGGAATATGTAGGAAAGAGATGGGCCAAGACACTCTCCCTGAATTTTCCATGTGTTCTGCATGCCAATAACATTTTCTACTCTAGGTTATAAAGTTTATTATGCAGGGAGTATCATGCAGGCTGAGTTTTCAAATCAACATCTGTTGTGAATTGAGCTGAATCTCTAATCTCTTTTCCATTTTCAGAGATTAGTTTGGAGACTGAATTTTCAAACATCTACTCAGGCTTTGCCTTTCTTACCAAACATGCCATCGTTTGTAGCTATGGAGAGCTTTCAAAGGCACATATGTATTAGGACTTTAATAATTATTATTAACTTCATAAACTTCTTAGAAGCTATATGTTGGGAAATACAACAAAAGACAAAGATTTCATTCATTATATTATTGTATAATAATAAATTATGGATGCAGGATTTAAAAGAGAAGCCAAGAACATGTTATCTCATTTGCATTAGGAATGATGCTATAACGCAGTAAAAGATTGAATTAAGTGAATGGCTTCATGACATTGTAAAGCACATGGATTAACGACACTAAAGACAAGTAGAAAAGGAAAGCAAAGTGTTGTTTGGTAGAAGATGAAACCACAGGATGGTTGATGCTGCTAATATACTTTTAGATTATGGACCAAGGTATAATGGTCATTGAATACAAATATTTTAAAGAAAAAAATATTTGCTTCTTTTGACATTTCTTTAAAGTTCATTAGTCACTAGTAGCTAGGTGTCTCATTACTAGGTGTGCATAAATGGACTGTGGGGAGCACAGAACTGGAAGTGATGAAATTATACTTTTTCTTCCTATTAAATGTATGGATATATAGACTTGGCATTTTGAAAGTGTTGAATAATGGAAACAGAACTTGTAGCTGACATGATTGTTCCTCAGGGAAGTCTTCTCTGAATTATTATGCAGAGCTAAGTGCATTCTTTTCTGAGCTTAGAGAACATCATTTTCAAATGTCTATTAGAAATAGAACCCACTGCATTTTTATGGCTATTTGATTATATGTCTACAACCACTATAAGAAGCTTATAGGTCCCTAGAGAAGCGATTCTAAGTTTCTACATCCTCTTGCCTAGTGGTTACTATGGTGTTGGTAATCAATAAGTTCTATCTGATGTGTGAATGGACTCAATATCTGTAATTCTTTTTTAGGCTTAAATATCCAGCTTCAAATATTGCTTACTTTATTCTATTTTTGCATAAATAAGACAGTGTTTTAAACTTAAACCCATTTAATGTAGCACACAAATTGAGTATAGGTTAATATTATTGAGCTGACAGATAATAGCAATATATTGATATTTTACATTCTAACACTTTTCTTGCACTTATATTAAAGATTTTATGACTTTCATATAACACTAGAAATCAAGTTTCTACTCTATACAGTGTGGTTTGTAGTCCTCATCCCGAAGTAGTGAAATCTTAAGGGAAAAGTGAAATATATTCAATTCCTCATGTTTTGTCTTATCAATACTTGTTGAGAAATAAGCATACAAACTTAAGAACATACCACAATCAGTAAAGAATTAAAAAGATCAAACACCATTTTGTTCATCTGTTTTACAGTACTTTAAATTATGAGTTGTTTAATTGTCAATTAAAAGTTCATATAATAACTAGTAAGACAAACATAAAATAAGACATCTGTATCCAGTTATAATATGAGATAATTAAATGCATTATGCAATAGTCATGCCTCAGTTGCCTGTGAAAATATTATTTATAATAAATTTTCTGTTATTCTATTAAATTGAATTTGCTGTCATTCAGTAATATTCTTGTTTTAAATAAATAATTTTATTTAAGGAAATAAATCACCAACACCAAAACATGCACATAAGTATTTTCTAAAATCAATATGCACAAATCAGGAAAATGTTATAATTTGATAAATAATTTTATGAAAAGTAAAAAAAAAATTACCTTAAATGTAGGACATTGAGGATTTCAGTATTTGACATACTTTATGTTTTATATATTTTTAATTTGTCACATCGTAAATTTAACATATCTGCCACTTATTTTAATAAAATAAATAATTTAAGAAATGTATTAAATATTTTTAAATTTATAGATCCAATTCATTATGGATTAAACTACTCTTGGCTTTCACCATTATATGTACAATAGTTATATTTCATACTAATATATGTGATTTCATTAACATCATGAACTTGATCCAAAGCAGCATTTCTGTATTTTCAAATAGTAAACATTTAAGTCAAAATGAGAACTATCATAGTAAAGCAAATTCATACCATGAAGTCCCCTTGCATAAACAATTTTCTTAGTTAATTTTTTTATTTAGGATTTATTCTGTTTCCCAGCACATTAAAATGCAACAGTGTGACAACTGTTACCTTTTAATAACTTCCAGAAAGAAATGCTATCTGCATCCAAATAATGTAATCACTGTGGGCCACATTCAGCTGATGTTGTTTTAAATGAAACAGCAAGCATTAGATTCATTCTATTTGTTTATTTGAAGAAGAGAAACCTTTGGGCAGAATTACAAATTAAAGTATTGTTTTCTTTGGAAGGACATTCATTTCTTGAGGCTTATCGACACAGGCTAATTTAGTTTTAATGCATTGCGTTGTGCACTGGAAATCACATACCTTGTTTCTGCATCATGTTCTGCAGGGCTTTACCTCGTGAGATTAAGAAATCAATGTGTATACCAGGTACTCAGCTTAGTCCCTCCCTTGAGTCCACTAAAGCTTACACATCTCTACTTAGTAAAGCCTGCTGAGAAGGAGAGAGCAGTTACTTTTGCTTCAAAGCAATTGCAAGCATCCTTCTAAAACAGTCTTCCCTAGGGCATAATTAGGACCATTCTTACTCTCTGCACACAACTGTTTTTTAATTGCTTTGAAGTGGTTGTAATTATTTCTTTCTGACCACTGTGGGTCCTGGATGAACAAAGATTACTGGGAGTGCCCCAGTGTTTTCTCTTCAAGCCTGAGTTAAATACCAATTGAGAAGTTTGTAGAACTAAGCTCCTTGTCCCATTCAGAGGTGTCACAGGAAGCAGAAAAGATAATCACCTCCTGTAGGACAAAGGGATCAAAGTGAACACCAGGGATGTATAATCTTCTTCTCCATTTTATTTAGCAAAATAACCAAGAAGTGAATCTGTGTAAATGATGTTAATCTTAAAGTAGTTGAAAGTCAGTTTATTAACACATAAGTATGATTAATTTGGATACTTAACTTCTTGTACTCTAGAAATTTTATCATATATCAAAGCTCTTTTTAATCTTGCTAGTATGCCACAATATACAAAAAATACAAAGACTTCAAATGCTTCAGTGTGTAAGAGTACTTGTCTTAGCGATGACCCTAGTTCACTTCATAGAGTCCATGTGGGACAGCTCAGCATTGTCAATAATTTCAGTTCCAAGTGATCCCACTTTTTTTCTTGTCCTCAGAGGACAACATTCACATGTCATATACTCATACAGTTGTACACAAATGCTCAGTAAAATGTAAATATTAATGTAAATACTAATAAAAGTATTACTATATTTATTAGTATAAGTCACATAATCTTTTATGACATTTACTTTGCTTTCTTCTGTCAACAAATCTATGAAGGAATTTTTAAAATTAGGTCAAGCACGTCTTCTCCAATGGCCAACCCTCACCCGTATAGAATATTACTTTGAATTGGAAACAGTTTTATTGCAGACTCATTGTGTAAATTTGAAGATGTTATAGATTCATGAGATTCTTCAGCTTTAGTTATGGATAATTTGTTGTCATCAGCTCTGGCCCACATGCAACATACATCACTACAGACCAGTGTTTGACTTTGATAGTGTTGACCTCTAGTTATTCATGTTGACTCTACAACTACAGCACACCAGAAATCACGTATTTTTAATTCAAAGTGTCACCTGTTGGCTCATGCAGAATTCCTGAGGAACTGTCTATGTTCTCTGAAATTTTTCAAGCCAAGGCTCCATTGTCCTCGGTAATATCATGCAACATCCTACAGCAAGTCACTAAGCAATGAACACCCAACAGCTTTTCCATGCCAATATTCCAAAATCCTTTATAATATTCCCATAACAGCATGGTTAGATCTGTCTCAGGCGCAAATCTCTGTATAAGTTTGATGTACATTACTGTGTTAGAAAACTCTGATAAAATTCCATTTGTGAAGGAAAAGGAGTTTGTTTATTTGTTTGTTTGTTTTTATTATGTAACCTGCACATCATTCATCACTGATGAAAGCCAATGCAGGAAAGCAAACACAAGAAACTGGAGGTGGGAAGTAAAGTACAAACCTCAGAGAAATTATCCTTACTCCTTTTATTATTTTATTCAGTATTTTAACAAAATTCAAGACCCCATGCTAAAGAACAGCACAACCCACAGTTCAACAGTTAGCTGGGCTTTCTCATTAATAATTATTAGTCAATTAGCAAAAAGCCTCACAAACTTGCTAAAAGTCAATACCATGAAGACAATTAAGGTCCCCACTTTCTAGACAACTTTACCTTGTTTAGTTGACAAAAATCTCAACCAGCATACTTTCCATACCATTTATAAGTTTCATGATCTTCCCTGAAAGCAATAAACCCACACAGTTGAAAGGCCTACCAGGTTGGTTTGTCATTTTTCATAGCTGTTAGTTAAGGTAATAATTGGTATCTTACATCCCATTGGGTCTAAGATGTGTCATTCAATGCACTTTTCCATATCTATATGCCATATCAATAGGGTATGTTGCATTGTTGAGGAAAGTCAACAATAAAGCAAATATAGTGTGCTATGAAGTTCTTTTATGTAATAGTATATAATAGTAATTAATGAAAAAGTAGGCCATGGATTTCACAAAGAGCCAGGAAGTGTATGTTTAAGTGTTAGGAGGTAAGAAAAGACAGAGAAATTCTACATGATTATAATACCAAAAAATAAAAGAAATGTATTTATCAGATAAAGACATGCTTATTTTCTCTTCAGATATAATGTATATAGTACATATCAAGAAACAGAAGAACTAGAATAAAGTTCAGATGATTTTATGCAGTCCACTCATTTTACACATTTCTTGCTTGTGAAGACCCATGATAACCTTTATTAATAGAGTATTATTTCAACTATATAGAGTCATAAAACATTTATAAGAAGATAATACAAAGTTCACTATTTTTATTCTACTTCAAATATGCCTAGCTATTTAATTTAAACAGTCTATTAGCATAATCATACTCATACATCACCTCTAATTATTGAGCCGATAATTTTAATATTTGAAGAGACCAAGAACCGCTGGAAGTTTTGTGTTCCTTATGCCCTTTCCCATCAGTATTTTCTCAGAACTAGAGTTGGGAAAGTGGAAAAGTTAGGCTCCTTCATTCCCTTGTCACTAAAGGACCAGCAGCTATTGTAGGGCATCCTACTCGAGCAGCTTAGGTTTTACCAGTTTGACACAAACCTAGACATATCTTGGAAGAGGTATCTCAGTTGAAGGATTGACTCCATCAGATTTGCCTGAGCACATGACTGTAAGACATTTCCTTAGTTACTAATTAATGCATGTCAGCCCATCCCACTTTCAGTCTTGCCAGCCTTATGCAGATGATCTTGGACTGTTTAAGACACATAGGTAAAAAGATGGGGGTAAGAGAGAAGCAAGTAGTTTTCAGGCCAGAAAACAGTCCCATAATTCTATTCCTGGTTCTTCAGTGTACTCTGTCTTTGGTAATAGAGTCATAGCATCAGTCCCTGAGAGGCAGCCAGGCTTACGTGTATAATTTATAATGTTTTATTAGTCAGTTGGATTATTCTGATTCTCCAAATTGGTGATAGACTTTTCAACAAACTATGATTGTTGTGCAAAGCAATATAAGCCCAAGTGGTTTCATTTCCTTGGTTGTATATACTATAATTTACAGTAAATATAAAATAACATTTCTACTTTAAGGAGAATCTCCTTATATGTCTGAGTTACTTCCCTCAATGTAACCTTTCTCAGTCTATCCTTTTCTTACATGCTTTATGATTTCATTATCTTTGGAGAAGAATAGTTCCACTGGATATATGTTCAACATTTTCATTATCAATTTATTTGCTGGCAATTATTTATTTTGTTTCTATTTCCACACAATGCCATAAGCTGCCAATGGAGAGAAGTAAATAAATGACTGACCAGCTGTAAAACCTCCAAACCACAGCTGTTACCAGCATGGAGGAATAAACATGCAGGTTCACTAGCGGCACATGCATGTATCTGTCTAACTGGACGTAAGGCCCACTTACTAGGCGATCAAGCATATGTGGTCCTGGAAACCTGGTAAATAAAGCTAATAAAACCTCTAGGCCATAAAAGAATCAGCCACTGATACATTGGAAGGTTAGCATAATTTCTTATTACATTGTAAACATTATCTTTCTACCCAGTGATAAAAGTAGATACTAGCTCTCATCAAATCACTCAATGAAGAGGTCCCAAGATTTTGGGGAGCCCAGCCCCAATGCATAAGTACATCATAACTGATTAAGGAATATTTGGGAAGCAGAGAAAGGAAAATTGTAACTGTAAGAATACCAAGGAGTTTAACATGAATTATTCTTTTCCAGAAATGGTTGCATTTAAAAAACTTGAACAAAACATTGATATTTCAATTGACGTTATAGTGAGGAGAGGAGACTTTGCTAGAATACCAACCCTAGACTAAGATTTACAGGCAACTAATTACTGCTGGGAGACAAAAAATTAGCCTCTTTCTAGTGTAAGTCTCTTTCCTAGTCAGCAATCAAGTCACCAATACATGGTGGTCAGCCTTGAAACCATTTTATAAAGGTAGGAGAATGTGATGTAATTCTCTATCAGTGAAAACCCCATTAAAAGTAAGAATGAATGGGACAAAGAAGGCTGGAAGGAAGGAAAGAAGGAAGGAAGGAAGGAAGGAAGGAAGAAAGGAAGGAAAGAAAGAAGACAAGGAAGAAAGGAAGGAAGGAAGGGTAGCTGAGTAACAAGGGGAAGCAAACCCTTAAGCACTGTTTGTCCCTAGTCTCTATTTAGTTGTTCCCTCTAGCTTCCTGCCTTGTGCTCTTGCCTTAGATCCCCCACCCGGCCCCATGGACCATGATGAACCTTAATCTGTAACCACAAGTAACCTTTCCTCCCACCAAATTTTGTGAAGTTTTGCTTGTTTATTTTGTTTTATTTTATTCAATATTTTACCATGATAATAAAGGATGGCACACTCTAGTACTGTGTTTATTGTCAATAATGTCTTTCCTTAGGCTAATAATTAAAAATTCTGTTTTCAATATTTCATTTTGTGACTTTTTGTGCAATTTGGTTTAGACATATCGTCATGTGGCAAATGTAGCCAGGTCTCAATATATATCCCAGAATGACCCTGAATGCCTGATAAGTGTGCCTCCTCCACTTCTGGAATTGTGAGTGTGAGCCATAGTATCTAGAATAGCAGTTTGAGTTCTCAGTTTCTAAGTTATAAGACACAGAGTGGAGATAAGTACCCCTTACTATGTCAAGAGGAAAAATAAGAGAAGGAAGAATACATAGATACAGGCAAGAAGCCAACAAAAAAGGGTAGAAGATAAGGGAGAAGACAGGAGCCTGAGAATACCGTTTTTCTTTACTTTGAAAACAATGTAAAATGCATCATCATTTCTCTTCCTTTTGGCCTGTTTTTTTTTTTTTTTTTTTTTTTTTTTTTTTTTTTTTTTTTTCATTCAATGAGGCAGATGTTATCTTTGTCCCTTTTGCTACACAACTCTAGTACACAGTCATCACAAGGTTTATTTCTCATAGAACAATAAAGAAGGGTAGGGGTAAAGTTGGTACTTAAACTGATAGACTCTATCTTTTTCGGTGTCATTGAAGGTGAGTGCACAGAGATCTCATCCTCATGCAGAGATGGGAAATGAACGTTGCTGCTGTGAGTCTTTCCATTGCCTCCATGGTGGAGACACTGTGTTGCCTTGTCTCTTTCTGGTAGCTGAGCCTAAGACTTGATACAAAGACTCAGTACAAATGGGTAATTATTATTTGGCATAGAAACCGCTTTCTATTGCTGTTTAAATAATTTAAACATATCATATTTATGCTTCTGACCTGTTTCCACCTTGTCATTGCAACCCTCCCTCTGTATATTTGAAATAAAGTGTCCTAGCCCTTTGATTTCCCCTGTGCTAAGTTTCGCCAGGAGACTTTAATCACTAGTTCTATTTTCAACCATTACAGCAGTGTTCAGCAGATTGGGACTCAGTAGGATATTTCTCTGGAATGGATTTTTTAGAATGCAACAGTTATGTACTTAAACTCCTCCAAATTTTAATTGTTATTGGGCAGACAGAGTCAACACTATATATACAACCATTCTCACTCAGGTTTATGAAAGAAAGACAAGACTAGATAATAATATAATATTTACTGGTGTGGTAAAACATTTTCAGAAATGTTAGATCAGTTACTATTTGGCCAGAGTTGAAAAGTACATGTAGGTTTAAATGCAGAGCAAGTCATTGTAATAGATTACTAAACTCCATTCATACAGAGTTGCTAACTTAATTCTCTTCTAGGATGTAATTAAGAATTTTTATCTGATCTCATCTAGGAATCCATTCCATATGCAGACACCAAATCCAAACACTCTTGCTGATGCCAAGAAGGGCTTTCTGACAGAGACCTGATATAAAGCTGTCTCCCAAGAGGCTTTGTCAGAGACTTATTGACACAGATTCGGATGCTCACAGCCAACCATTAGACTGAGCATGGACACCCCAATGGAGGAGTTAGAGAAAAGACTGAAGGAGCTGAGGGGTTTGCAAACCCATAGGAAGAACAATATCAACCAACAATAAACCTCAGAGCTCCCAGGGACAAAAACCACCAAACAAAGGGTACACATGGAGGGACTCATGGTTCCAGCAGTATATGTAGCAGAAGATGTCATTGGCATCAATGGGAGAGGATGCCCTTGGTCCTGTGAAAGCTCAATGTTCCAGTGTAGGGGAAGGTTAAGGTGGCAAGGCAGGATGGCTGGGTGGATGGGGAAGCAGCCTCATAGAAGCAGGGTGATGAGGAAGGGATAGGGGTTTGTGGAGAAAAAACCAGAAAAGTAGATAACATTTGAAATTTAAATAAATAAAATATTTAATTAAAAAAGAATTTCATCCCTTAAATTTAATTTCCATTTTTATCGTTAAGCTATACAAAATAGAGGTAGTGGGTAACTCCTGTCCAGGCTAGAGGAGTGTTCCAGGTGCCCTGGAACTGGAATTAAAACCTACTTGTAAGCTTTTATGTTGGTGTTTGGAATCAAACCCAAGTTCTCTAGAAGATAGTGATCTTACCAGCTGAGCCATCTTTAACTCACTGGTTTTGTTTTCTTGAAGCAGGCATTCATTTGCATAGCCTGAGCTAGCCCTTAAGTCTCTATGTTGCTGAGCTTGGCCTTGAGCCTCCACTTACTTAGGAATGGGATTAGAAACAGTAGCAGTTTCTTTTTGCTGAGAAATCTGTCTGTGTCCTTGCATAAACCCCCTTCAGCCCCACTCCCAAATTCTAGTATGATAGATCTGTATCCAGTTATTGTTTATAAAAACTAATCTGTTCTTGTCATCAAATGGCACATTTGATCATCATGTTCCCTACTTCTACAGTGATATAGTTCTGCCTTAGTTAACATAAGTGGCATTAGATTTTCATACTTAAGAATATTATCCATGTCAGCCCAATGCTTTTGACATGTATTAATCAATAGCTACAGAAGACTATTCATTGCCCAATGTATCACTATATTAAGACAGATGAGAACAATTTGAATATGACAGTGGGTAGCTAATGGTGTTCATATCATTATCATATAGAACAATGTTATAAATAAACTTCTGTAGGCAGAGTTCTTATGCAATGAAATTAATAATATAATAAGTCAGTTTGTTGAATAGTTAAAAATAGGTAACTTTAAAACTCAAGATACATCACAGTACACTCTCAGATATCTGAAGATTAATATCTGTCATGTCATTGAGAATGATCCTGTTATTTTCACATGGAAAAAGATATTTAGGCTTTCTCTTTGAAGATGAGTGGGAGGAGAACTAGTGAAAACCTAGGAGTATGGTAACTCAAATGAGGGTAGATATTGCTGGAATCAAAGGCATAAAGAGGATGAGACAGAAATAGCCAGTGGCTGTATGGAAAAGATCCTAACAAAGATGATGGGTTTTCTTGAAAATGTGTGCAATGAGAAAATTAAAATTTTCCATCTTTGATGCAAAAAAGTAATAAAATAAATTGAAATTCATGATTCATTTTTGCAGAAAAATATTTTTTGCAAACCAATTCTATCATAAAAGAGCATGTGAAAGAAATAATTATTGATAGTAGTGAATAAGTTGCACTTATGTTGCAGTAGCTGTGAATGAGTTCATATGCTTCAGCCTACGAGATACTTGGTATTAAAACATGACTATCAGCCAATGTCAATAACCATTAATAATCATTAAAAGATTCATAGCAAAACTCGGGGAATATGTACAAGTTAATCCTAATATTGAGATTTTCTTATTTGCTAGATATATGTATATATATATGATATTTATGATATTATAAAGCTTTATAGAACCTTACTTCATTCAAAAAGTAGTAGACATGTATTTACATGAAATATTTGTCTTTAAACTGATGTAAAGCATTATTTAATGAGCTATAAACATGGCACCTTAATACCAAAATGTGGTTTTTTACTGGAAAATTAAGTCTACCATAATTTGTATAGAGCTCATAAGTGTCTGATATTATTTTTATGTTAAGTAACTCAATTTCAAATTTGTACTAACTGAATGTATTATTTTGGAAAGAAATTATATTTATAAAAGATTGACACAGATATATCATTCATGTGGGACCACTGTGGTGATATTCTCTTACCATGGACATTATTAATATAGTTCATGTAACTTGATGAATCCTCCCTGTCAACATGAAGACTACTGTGGACATGTATGTGTGAGTGTGAGGAACAGTCAGCTTAGCCAGTTATATTTTAAATTATCCATTAAAGTGAATTGGAGTTTATTCACTTGAGACACAAGATTAATCCCAAAAGTCATTGATTATTTGCCTAGATATACTGGTAGACTGCAGCTGAAATTTACCAGTGGAATGTCATTTTCCCATCTAAAAATAAAGCTCCTGAACAAATTTAGAAAATGATGATTCATAACAGAATTGAGCAATACTTTAAAATATTTAATTTAGATTATTACTGAAATTCTTTATCCAAGCCATTTTCATTTCTTTTTTTTTAATTTTATCATTTCTTTATAAAATTATTCTATTGCATATTCTCTGTATTTACATTTCAAATATCCCCCTCTCCCCATTCCCATTTCTGCACCATTTCCTAAAGAACTATTTGCCTGAAATGTTTGATTGGAAGGTCCACAGGGACATGTCTGCTTATTGGTGATGACTATAGACCCTGGGCCACTGACCACTTATACAACTGGATGGAATTGAGAGTTATCCTCCTGCACATGGGAACCAGGTTTTAGGACCTTCTCCCTTTAAGAAAATGATTAATAGTTCTCAAGTGTGTATATTTATTTAAGCTCTGCTGAGTGAAGTTTCTAATGGCCTCAAAGACACACTCATAGCATTGTATTTTACAATTTCTACAACGTTATTCATTAGTCAAAACCAGAATACAAAGGAAATATTTTTTTGGTTATTTTAATCCATCCGTTCTGTTACTGTAATGCTGGTCCATTTTTATAGAAGTTAATTCAGTAGTAACATATGATTTAAGTAGTTGTCATGATCATATACTAAAAAATAAAAATTGAGACAGTTTCTTTTTTGTCAGATCATAGAAGTAATTTTTGGTCCCAAATCAGAAAGACAAATGTTTACTGTGGGAACAAATTTCTTGCTATTTTAAGGGAAAGAGCAGGGTTAAGATGTTTAGTTGCAAGCATCCTCATCTGTATCTATATGACTCTGGGAGAGCCTCTGGGGAGTCATCCATCTGGTTCCTGCCAGTAAACACTTCTTGCCATCAGGAATACTCCTGGGGTTTGGTGGCTGCATATGGGGTGGTTCTCCAGATGACCCAGTCTTTGTAGATCTTTTCTTCAATCTCTGCTCCTCTATTTGACCTTGCATTTCTTTCCCTGTTTTGCTTTCCCCTCTAAGAAGGATGGAATCATCCACATTCTGGTCTTCCTTCTTTTTGAGCTTTATAAGTTCTGTGGATAGTTTCTTGGGTATTCCAAACATATTTTTTTGTTGGGGAAGGGAGTATCCACTTATAAGTGAGTACCTACCATGACTGCTCTTTTGTGACTGGGTTTAATCACTCAGGATGATAGGTTTAAGTTCCATCCATTTGCCTACGAATTTCACAAACATCTTTTTAATAGCTGACTAGTACTCCATTGTGTATATGTACCACAATTTCTGTATTCATACCACTGTTGAACGACATCTGGGTTCTTTCCAGCTTCTGGATATTATAAATAAGGCTGCGATGACCTTGTTACATGTTGAAGCTACTTTTGGATAAATGCCCAGTAGTGGTATAGCTGGATCCTCGGCTAGTCCTATGTCCAGATTTCAGAGGAACAACCAGATTGATTTCCTGAGTGGTTGTACTAGTTTACAATTTCACCAACAGTGGAGGAGTGTTCTCTGTCACCTGAGGTTTTGATCTTAGCCATTCTGATTTTTTTGAGATGGAACATTGGGGTTGTTTTGATTTGCATTTCCCTGGTGACTAGGCATGTTGATCATTTCTTTAGGTGCTTCTCGGCCATTCAATATCCCTCAGTTGAGAATTCTATTTTTAGCTCTGTACCCCATTTTAAATTAGATTATTTGATTCTCTATAGTTTAACTTCTTGAGTTCTTTGTTTATATTGGATACTAGTCCTCTATCAGTTGTAGGAATGGTAAAGATCTTTTCTCAACCTGTTGGTTCTACTTTTGATAGTGTTCTTGCCCTTACAGAAGCTTTGCAACTTCATAAGGTCCCATTTGTTGATCTTAGAGCATAAGCCATTTGTACTCTGTTCAGGAAAGTTTTCTCTGTGTCTGTGTTCTAAGCTCTTCCCCACTTTGTGTTCTATTAGTCTTAGTGTACCTAGTTTTATGTGGAAGTATTTGATCTACTTGTACATGAGATTTGTACAAGGAGATAAGAAAAGATAGATTTGCATTCTTGGGTTCTTGGATGTTAAAAGTTTTTAATTTTTTAAATTTAGTTTTATTCTATAAGTGATTTTACCTGCATATATTTTGGTTTGACATGTGTATATCTTTTCCCTGTGGATATCAGATGATTGCATCAGATCCCCTGTAACAGGAGTTACAGGTAGTTCAGTCTGCATGTGGGTCCTTCACCAATAACTGAAATGGCAGCTGTTCCTAAAGTTTTTGCCTGTCTGGGAAATCTCTTTCCCAGCATGGCTGCCTGGTCTGGTTTCAGTAGGAAAGGATACACCTAGCCCTGCAGAAACTTGATGTACCAGGGTGAGGGGATACTTGGGGAAGCCCCCCTTTCAAAGAAGAAAGGGAGGGGAGATGGAGGAAGGGACCCTTTGAGGGAAGACTTGATGGGGGGAACATCAAATGGGATTTAAAAAATTTAAATCATCTAATATGTTTAAAAAGTAATAATTCATGCATTATTGTCATGTATCACAAAGTACACATTTATATGAGTACTCAAGCACATCGTACTGGTTTTTGTGGTGGCGATTGATGAGCATGATCCTATACGAGGTAAACTTCAAGGAGGAAAAATAGCCATAAAGAAGCAGAGACATGTGGAAAATATGGACAAAGGAGAAATATTTCAGAAACGTAGTCCTTTTCAGGTGGTAATGAGAATATGAGTGAATTTTGGCACATCGATCTGTGGAGATGCAAGATTTAAATTTTTTGAGATAATTAAATAATTACCAACATATAAGTTATGCATGTATATGTCAAACCTATTAGTACAGATTAATTAAACATACGCTATTGGCATATACTCTTACATAATGTTCTTGTACAAAATATCTTAATTAAAGGACTGAATGCATGTTGTCAGGACCAGCTTAAGACTGAGAAGACACATGCAGAAGTTTTTGATAATAAACTTTCCTATTTTGAATAATATATATATAAAATATTCATATATATATGTATATGAATATGATCTCAGTGCTCTGTTGCCTACCATGATTGGTCTCCATAGATTCTCCTTTACCTGTATTGCATTTTTACACTTAGCAGCTACCTTTTCTGTGGCCCTGATAACATTGAAGTCACAAATGGAAACACTATCCTACACAAAGCTTGGATTAGAACTGGCAGGTTATTCCTTCTGCATCACTCCTGTCTAAGACGTTCTAGAAGCAATTCTATAATCAAAACGTTTGGAGGATATGAGCTCTTCCCTTTCTGGGATCCTGAAATACTCCATTGCTAAATGCAAGGATAACCATGTGACATCATTGTTATTTGTCACCAGCATTCAATTAATTTTTTATCCCTGTCTTTCCTGGAATCTTTACTTATCTGGTTCTAGTTGCATTAAATCTGTGTCAAAAAATTCTAGATGGATGTATATATTTTCAGGGTACTTTTATGAATTGGCTTTTTGCAAATAGTTAACAATGAATCTAGTCTGGCAGATTCTGCTTTAGGGGGTCAAGAAAATATTGTCTATTCCTGACAAGTAAAGGGTTAGCCACAAGAAATAGATGGTCAAGGTGACCTTGCAGGTTTGTGGAGCTGACTAGTTGGTTCTTTTTTTCTGTAACCATATTCTGCTTTATTCATTCTCTTGAATGTCTGACACCTAAATTTATCTTGATTATTTTTATTTTCTACTTTCTTTAACTTCTTGAAGTTGTAAAATTTTTTCTGACTACAGAAAATTTTCTGAGAAAAATTCAGCTCATTCAAACAATATTAGTCTTGACTTCAAAATGACAATAATAGCTGAGTGACAATATAAAAAAACCTGTGACAGTCTGCCATTCCAGAGTCTTCCTTTTCCCCTGATGTGGGGTTTTATTCATCTCCTTTTGAGATCAGTTATGCAATGTGATTTACCAGTATGTCTGGCTCAACTCATGTGTATTTTTCAAATGGTTCATTACACAGATGTTCCTAAGAGCACATAAACAGTTTTTGAATGACTAATATCTGTTCACTGTAAATTTCAACAATTCACATTTTATTACCACTAGGCAACCTTTAATCTTTGCTTCTTCTTGAAAAACAAGTACATACACAATAACATTTCATTCAAATGTACTTTCATTCAAATTTGCTCAATTCAAAATTATTTTTCTAAATATAGTACGGTAAGCTAGCAACAACCAAATATGTCAAAGACTATATTTAAAAGCACACCAATTTTATCTATTAAATTTAGCTTCTATTTTCATCGTTAAGTTGTAACTATACAATATAAATGTTGAAAAATATTTCCCACCCTACACTCAAGACTGTGACCTACCACCCATTCCTCACACTTTTTATTTATTTTATTTATGTATAGTCCAAATGTTGCCCCACTTTCTGATCTCTCTCTAAGAATTTTTCACCCCCTACACCCTGACTTTTTCTGTTGCACAGAGGGTTGTATGAAGTGGGATTGGCTTAATGCTACTTGTGTCAAAATGTTAATTTTTCTCTCTAAAACTGCTTACAAGAGTATCTGCACTTAAGATACCTAAGGACACTCCAGCCACTTGTCTCTGATTGGCAAAGAAAGATGACAGCAGCCAATGGCTAGGCAAAACAGAGGTGGGACTATTAGGATTCCAGGGCTTGAGAGACAGAGGAGAAGAAGCAGCAGAGAGAGGGGCATCGGCTATACCTGACATGTAAGAATTCGGGTAACTGACTACTGTGGCCACTTCTTCAAATTAAATCTGGTATATGATGCAGATGTGGTGCAGATTTTAAAGAAATGTTGATTCTGTTATATCTGAGGGAATGTTTGCAAGATAAAGAAAAGATTAGAAGTGCCTAGCGTTTCAGCTAGCCAAGGAATATCAAAATTAACTGGTGTGGGTGGTGTGTGTGTGTGTGTGTGTGTGTGTGTGTGAGAGAGAGAGAGAGAGAGAGAGAGAGAGAGAGAGACAGAGACAGAGACAGAGAGACAGACAGACAGACGGACAGACAGACAGACAGACAGACAGAACAGAGCAGAGTGGGCTGACTACCACTAGAGTTGTATCTTAACACACCATTCTTTATCATAGAAGAGTTAATGACTGAGTGAGATTCCCTACATGGCACACCGCAAGACTAGGAGAGATAGACAAGAAGGAAGAAGCATCCTGGTTAGTAACAATTTAACTTCTGTGATCCAAATATATGGTGTTTCAGCAATGAAGTCTTAGCATCAAGTTTGGGTGAGGAATCAAGACCAGTGTCAATGGCCTATGTGTTTTGGGGGTATCTGGGAGACCTCTGAGCAAAAACTACAGAGTTGTTATAATGGGCTTTCTGTTTAGCAGTTTATGTCATCTGGAAAAGCATTATCCTCATGTACTTTAACCCTGATCAAACACTTACATGAATATATGAATCTTGTAAAAGAGTAGATTTCTTTTTTTTTATTGTCTGAAATTCAAGTATTTATTTATTTATTTTTTAAAACAACTTTATTTTACAAAACAAAGACAAATGTTCAGATTTTAAACATTTTTTGCTTAAAATTATAAATTTTTGTCAGTACTTTTTTCCCGATCTTAACATAGTTTTTACATAAAACTATATGAATATATTTTTTTAGTCAGTACTTGATTTTTTTCAAGGTTTGATACTATGCCTTGAAAACTTAAAAGTTACAATGAGCATAAAGTACATGTAAACCAAAATGTAACATGGATATAGTTAAAGTTTTCTTGTTTTGTAAATATTTTTTTGTTTTGTTTTGTTTTCCTTATTTCTTGGACTTCATACAATCTGTGAGTTGTTTCTGGGGGAGTGCAAGTCTCTGGTGTTAGCATCCCACTATCAGTGACTGCATATTATGTCTGTTCTTTTGTGACTGGGTTATCTCACTCAGGATGATATTCTCTAGATGCAGCCATTTTCTTAAGAATTTGGTTAAGTCATTGTTTCTGGTGGCTGAGTAGTATTCCATTGTGTATATGTACCACAATTTTTGTATCCATTCAATTTCTGAAGGACAACTGGGTTCCTTCCAGCTTCTGGCTATTATAAATAGAGCCACTATGAACATTGTGGTGCATATATCTTTGTTGTGTATTAAAGTGTCTCTGGGGTATATGCCCAGAAGTGGAATAGCTGGGTCTTCAGGTAATACTATATCCAATTTTCTGAGGTATCACCAGAGAGATTTCCAGAGTGGATGTATTAGCTTGCAACCCCACCAACAGTGGAGTAGTGTTCCTCTTTCTCCACAGCCTCGCCAGCATCTGCTGTCATCTGAGTTTTGGATATTGGCCAATCTGACTGGTGTGAGGTGGAATCTCAGGGTTGTTTTGATTTGCATTTCCCTGATGGCTAATGATGTCAAGCACTTCATCAGATGTTTCTCAGTCATTCGGTGTTCCTCAACTGAAAACGTTTTGTTTAGCTCTGTACCCCATTTTTAATAGGGTTATTTGATTCTCTGGTGTCTAGCTTTTTGAGTTCCTTGTACACCTTGGATATTAGGCCTCTATCTGATGTGGAGTTGGTAAAGATCTTTTCCCATTCTGTTGGCTGCCGTTTTGTTTTCTTCACAATGTCCTTAGCCTTACAGAAACTTTGTAATCTCATTAAGTCCCATTTGTTAATCTTTGACCTTAGAGCTTGAGCCATTGGTGTTTTGTTCAGGAAATTTTCTTCTGTGCCTATGTGTTTTAAGGTTTTCCCTACTTTCTCATCTAATAGTTTCAGTGTATCTGGTTTAATGTGGATATCTTTGATTCACTTACACTTGAGCTTTGTACAAGGAGATAAGAAAGGGTCTATTTTCATTCTTTTGCATACTGAGTGCCAGTTGGACCAGCACCATTTGTTGAATAGGCTTTCCTTTTTCTATTGAATGTTTACGGCTTCTTTGTCAAAAATCAGGTGACCATATACATGAGGGCTCATTTCTGGATCTTCTATTCTATTTCATAGATCCACGTGCCACATAGATTTTGCTATTCTAGGTCTTTTGTTATTCCATATAAAATTGCACATTGATCTTTCCAATTCCATGAAGAACTGGGTTGGAATTTTGATTGGGATTCCATTGAATCTGTAGATTGCTTTTGGTAGGATAGCCATTTTTAAGATGTTGATTTTTCCAATCCATGAGCATGGAAGATGTTTCCTTTCATGAGATCCTCCTCAATTTCTTTCTTTAGACGTTTGAAGTTCTTGTCATACAGGTCCTTCACTTGCTTAGTTAGAGTCACACCAAGGTATTTCATAGTTTTTGTGACGATTGTGAAGTGTACCTTTTCCCTAATTTCTTTCTCCACATGTTTGTCCTTTGAGTATAGGAAGGCTACTGATTTGTTTGAGTTAATTTTGTATCCAGCCTTTTTGCTGAACTTGTTTATCAGCTGTAGGAGTTCTCTGGTGGAATTTTTGGGGTCACTAAAGTACACTATCATCTCATCATCAAAGAGTGATGTTTTTATCTCTTTCTTTCCGATTTGTATCCCCTTGATCTCCTTTTGCTGTCTAATTGCTCCAGCCAGGAATTCCAGTACTATGTTGAATATGTAGGGGGAGACTGGGCAGCCTTGTCCAGTCCCTGATTTTAGTGGGATTGCTTCAAGTTTCTCACCATTAAGTTTGATGTTGGCTGTTTGTTTGCTGTATATTGCTTTTATTATGTTTAAAGTATGGGCCTTAGATTCCTGTTCTTTCCAGGACTTTTAACATGAAGGTGTGTTGGATTTTGTCAAATGCTTTCTTAGTGTCTAGTGAGTTGACCATGTGATTTTGATCTTTGAGTTTGTTTATATGATGGATTACGTTGATGGATATCCTTATGTTAAACCATCCCTGCATGCCAGGGATGAAGCCTACTTGGTCATGATGAATGATCGTTTTGATTTGTTCTTGGATTTGGTTTGCAAAGATTTTGTTGAGTATTTTTGCATCAATGTTCATAAGTGAGATTGGTCTGAAGTTCTCTTTCCTTGTAGGGTCTTTGTGTGGTTTAGGTACAAGGGTTATTGTAGCCTCAAAAAATGAGTTGGGTAATATTCCATCTGATTCTATCTTTTGGAATAGTTTCTAGAGTATTGGTGTTATATCCCCAATAAATGTCTGATAAAATTCTTCACTGAACCCGTCTGGACCTGGGCTTTTTTTGGTTGGGAGGCTTTTGATGACTCCTTTTATTTCTTTAGGTGTTATAGGGTTATTTAGATGGTTTACTTGGTCCTGGGTTAACTTTGGGATCTTGTATCTGTCTAGGAATTCGTCCATTTCCTCCAGATTTTCCTTTTTGTGGAGTATAAGTTTTTGTAGTAGGATCTGATGATTTCTTGAATTTCCTCAGTTTCAGATGTTATGTCACCACTTTCCTTTCTGATTTTGTTAATTTGGGTACTCTCTCTTTGCCCTCTAGTTAGTCTGGTTAGGGGTTTATCAATCTTGTTGATTTTCTCAAAGAACCAACTCTTTGTTTTGTTGATTTTTTCAATGGTTCTTTTTGTTTCTATTTGGTCTATTTCTACCATAATTTTGATTATTTCTTTCTGTCTACTCTCCTTGGGTATATTTGCTTCCTTTTGCTCTAGGGCTTTTAGCTGTGCTGTCAGGTTGCTGATGTAAGCTCTCTCCAGTTTCTTTTTGGAAGCACTTAGGGCTATGAGTTTTCCTCTCAATACTGCTTTCATTGCATGCCATAGGTTTGGGTATGTTGTGTTTTCGTTTGTGTTGAATTCTAGTAAGTCCTTAATTTCTTTCTTTATTTCTTCTTTGACCCTGCTATGGTTTAACAGAGCATTGTTTTCTTTCCATGTGTATGTGGGCTTTTTGTTGTCTTTGTTGTGGTTAAAGACCAGCCTTAGACCATGGTGATCTGAGAGGATGCATGGGAGTATTTCAATCTTCTTATATTGATGAAGGCTCATTCTGTGTCCAATTATGTGGTCAATTTTCGATAAGGTGCCATGGGGTGGTGAGAAGAAGGTGTATTCTTTTACTTTAGGATAATATGTTCTGTAGATGTCTATTAATTCTAGTTGGTTCAAAGTCTCTGCTAGTTTTGCAGTGTCCTTGTTCAGTTTCTGTTTCTAGGATCTGTCCATTTGTGAGAGTGGGGTATTAAAGTCTCCCACTATTATTGTGTGGGTGAAATGTAGTTTTTGAGCTTTATAGGGTTTCTTTTATGAATGTGGGTGCTTTTTCATTTCGAGCATATATGTTAAGGAATGAGAGTTCCTCCTGACAGATTTCCCCGGTAATGAGTAAAAAGTGTCCTTCCTTATCTTTTTTGATGACTTTTGGTTGGAAATTTACTTTATTCGATATTAGAATAGCCACCCCAGTTTGCTTCTTGGAGCTGTTTGCTTGGAAGTTTTTTTCCCACCTTTTTACTCTGAGATAGTGTCTGTCTCTGTCTCTGAGATGAGTTTCCTGTATGCAGCAAAAGGCTGGATTTTGTTTATGTATCCAGTCTGATAGTCTATGTCTCTTTATTGGGGATTTGAGTCCATTTTTGTTAATAGATATCAAGGAATAGTTGTTTCTGTTTCCTGCCATTATTGCTTTTTTGGGTTGAGTTGTGTCTGTGTTTTTTTTCTTTTTTTACTTTTCTTGTTTAGGAGTTTTCTTGTTTTGACTAGGCTGTATTTTTCCTCATTGTATTGTGTTTTCCACCTATAATTCGTTGTAGTGCTGGGTTTGTGTAAATTTTGATTTGTCTTGAAATATCTTCATCTCTTCATTGATGGTGATTGATAGTTTTGCTGGGTATAGCAGCTTGGGTTGGCACTTGTGCTCTCTTGGGGTGTGCATGATGTCTGTCCAGGCTCTTCTAGCTTTCATAGTCTCTGTTGAGAAATCGGGTGTGAGTCTGATTGGCCTGCATTAATATGTTACTTGACCTTTTTCTCTTACTGCTTTTAGTATTCTTTCTTTGCTTTGGGCACTTGATGTTTTTACTATTACGTGTCGGGAGGTATTTCTTTTCTGGTCCAACCTATTTGGAGTTCTGAATGCTTCTTTTATGCTCGTGGTCATTTCATTCTTGATGGTAGGGAAGTTTTTTTCTACGATTTTGTTGAAGATATTTACTGTACCTCTTAGTTGATACTCTTCTCCCTCTTCTATTCCTATTATCCTTAAGTTCGGTCTTCTCATTGTGTCTTGGATTTCCTGGACATTTTGGGTTAGGAGCTTTTAGTTTTTTGCATCTTCTCTGGCTGTTTAGTCTATGTTTGCAATGTTGTCTTCTGCCCCCGAGATTCTCTCTTCGATCTCTTGTAATCTATTGGAGATGCTTGCTTCTGTGACTCCTGATTTCTTTTTTTGGTGTTCTGCCTCTAGGATTATCCCTTTTAGCATTTTCTTTATTTTGTCAATTTCCGTTTTAATTTCCCTCTTCCATTCCTTTATTTCTTTGGTTCTGTTTTCCTCTAGTTTTTTGAATTCTTTGAGTGTTTTTCTTGTCTATTCTTTAAAAGCTTCTGAATCTTTTTGCTTTTCCTCCCTTTCTTGTTTAAGTATCTCTATCATCGTCTTGAGGTATGATTTCAGTTCTGTGTCTTCTTTTTCTGGAGTGTTTGGAATTCCTGTGTTTGCTGCTTATGGGAGAGCTAGGTTCTGGTGTTGCTAGATTGTCTTGGTTTCCTTGGGATATACTCTTTCTCTTTCTTCTTGCCATTTTGTTGTCAGTGATATGTTCTAGCCTTTCCCTTGTATCTGGTCTGTGTTCCTGGTTCTCCACTGGTTCAGGTGTCAGATGGGCCAAGCCCTGTTCTATGCCTCAGAGTCGTCGGGTGGGAACAGAAGTTCCAATGTTCTGTTTCTGGTTGCTGGATCAGGCAAGGCAGGGCAGGGCAAGGCAGGGGGTGCACTTTCTGTGTGCACTCCGCAGAGATCTCTCTGTTCCTCTGCAGCCTAGGTCTCCCACTCACCAGTTGCTCAGCCTCTATGAGCCGCCGTTCCGGGTGGCAGATGGGCCGGGCTCTGCTCTCAAACAGTAAATTTCTATAGGGCTTTCCCAAACCTCATTAGAATTAGCTATCCCTGTTACCTACCTTCCTCTACTCTGTCCCGTGCAACCGTCTCGCCAGCAAGAATGATGCGGCATACGAAATATTATTCTTCTGCAGTAAAGCTTTAATGCTCTTGAGAGGCAGAGCATAAGCTTGCAACACGTGAAGACGAAGAACCCGAACTATCTAGCCCGTCCCCTTATATAGGAATCAGTCCTTGCCTTGGACGTGGAGCCCCCTGATTGGTTGAAACTCATCAGGCCCTATGATGCTATGGGAGAGGCAGAGCTCAAGGAGTGGAAAGTTATCCAGCACATGCACACATGACTTGTTTACTGCTAACTCCAGCCGAATGTCAGTGCCATCTTGTAATGGAGAATGTTCAGGCAGCGCCCCACAACTCTGACTTCTCATTCTTTTCCCTGCTTAAACCTCCATCTCTGTTATTCCCATTCCCCCTTTATATCACTTGGATTTGAAAATGCAAATTAAACCTGGGGCCAATGAGAAATCACAGTAGGTAAATGTATTTCAGCCATGCCTGGTTTCTAGTTCACTTGTGCTGTGCATGTATGAGGTATTTGCGGAAGTGACTGAATTACTGATAAAAATTTATGCTCCTTTCTGTTTCCCATTGAAAACCTGCCTGCTTTGATTCAAATCATCTCATTCTTTAAATATACTATCTTACTTTTTAAGCCATTCTTCCTCTCCTACCCTTCAGGCCTTAAGCATGGAAGACCTTTAAATGCATGGAAAACCCTGAGTGCTCAAGCTCTAGATACTGAACAAATGATCTCTTTTGATTTATTTTGAATAACTGTTTACATGTTTGGCTTCTTTTCCCCTCAATTGACAACACGAGCTTAGCGCTACATTTTGTAAGATTTTCCGATTATACCAAAGTTCCCTATGAATTGTAATATATTTATAAGCAATTAGAAATAGTGGGGAAAAATAGAGAGAAGCAGCAAAATAAAGAGTTAGAAAAAGAGAGCAAAGCAGCAAAAAAAAGCATGACATATTGTACAAATTTTATGTTTTATTCTTCTCATTAAAATGGCCACAGTTAAACTCACTGTGTATGCTTTCCAGCATTGAGCACATTAATTAAATGTGAAAGAAAGAACAATATAATTCATTATTGTTAACTTTAATACTATAACTAGCTGGTGGTAATCAACTGAAACATAAATACATCTTTGAATAATGGATATATCTTTTAATATAGTTAACTATATTACATGATAATAATAAACTTTATTAAATATAACAAAGATGCATGACTGAGGTAGAATTTCAAGGCTCAAGGATGATTCTTGAAATTCCTTTGTTGAGCTTTCCCCATGGTGTATTTGTCTTGTCTCTCAACTATATTCCCCTCTGTGTTCAACTGACATAATTGTAGTCTAAAAAACATTGGCATAAAAAAATCTGTATCTACCATTGAGGTTGCTGATTGGCCTGATCCTAAGTAGACACAGACAAATGATTACTTATCACAGATAGAAAACCAGTAGGAAACTAAGATAACCTCATCAAGGACCAACTTGAGTTTATTGGGGTCATTTTAGTGATGGGTATGTGGAGTTAGTGGAGAAGAAAGAAACAAACTTAGATCAATCAAATGCGAAGAAGAGCATTAGTTATGCCTCTGAATCTCCCTAACCCTTACTCCTCATTAATAACTGTACTCCTCCTTAACTAATATTGCTACCATCCTACATTCTGACAAAATCATATTCTTTTCTATTATTTTTGTGTTTTTTTTATTACTTATTTTGTAGTGATGAGAAATGAATAGACAGTTTCATGACTCCTATCATTGAATGTATCACCAGCCGTCTTTGTGGTTCTATTAACCATGCTTGTATCCATAAAGAATGGTAGTTTTGAATGGACCTTTATTTTAATTATAAAATCTTAATGTTTGTATTGGGAAAAATGATGTCCTGGCCATCAAGTTTGACTATCACAGTATCAGGCATCTGGGCAGGTCTGGGCATCTCTTCATCTCAGCCATTTTATTGCCTATTAAATTTGAGAAGATAGGAGGTTAATGAATTTAGTAAGTTTGGATGACTTCCTGAGACTTGTGAATTATTTATTTCCTGAGTCTTAATGAGTCTTTCTTAGAATTTTCTGAGTCATACAGAATTTTCTTCCTGGAGTAATGCCTTAATACTATTGCTCACAATCATAGCTGATCAAAGCTTTCTTAATCAGAGTCCCAAGAAGTACTCACTTGCTGTGGAGGTTCATGCCAATGACTGAAACAAGCTTAAGAAATCTATTGAGCATCTTTGCTGAACAGTATTTTATTTGAGAAAATAAATAAGATGATATGAAGTCAGATCATTCTGATGTTTTATATTTTGGTTTTGCCTTTTGGTCTGGTAGAACAAAATAAAGATCTCAAGTGAGATCAGGATGAAGATTAAAATTAAAAATAAATCAAACATTCTTTATGATAGCATATGCTCATAACATGAAATATTTCAAATATGATAAAAGACAGATAGATATATGACAGATGATAAATACATAGACAGAGAGATGATAGATAAAACAAAAATATCAATAATATGTTGTGAGTTTTGATAGTTTGATATGACTGAATAGAAATCCATGTGACGTATTAAATCTGTATCCTAGAAAAAAAGATGGTAAAACTTTATGTGTTATTCTATCTCAAAAACATTATTCACTTAGAGATGTTACTAATTATGAACACAGATTTAGAGCTATGGTATCTACTCATACTTCCAGGGATATCTCATCTCTAGAACTCTGAATGCTGTTCTTATTTATACAGATTTTATGTAATTTTAAACCTTCCAAACTCTATTATTGATGCTTGAATTGCAAGTGCTCACTTTATAAAGTCATCTTCTGAATTCTTAACAACTAATGATTTAAAGGTATGAGGTATATGCTTAATTTTATGACATTACTCCAAGTAACTACAGACAACAAATTTCTAAGTTTTGGCGTTTTAGTAAACCCTCTATTTTTTATACATTTTTTATTGTGGAATATTGGTTGTGATTATGGCTTTGTATAGCCTGTGTTTAGTCATGATTTATTTGCTTTAATGTTCTGACAGTTTAATAACTAGGTGATATTTCTCTTTGGTTACATAGTGTTGAACAATAACTACCACAGAAAGTTTGTATTTGAGACATGATATTAAGAGAAAAGGTATGTCTTATGGTAATTTGTAATAATTCAAAGGCAAAAATTAGAGTGAAGGAATTGATTTGACACTTTTTTTATTTCAGGTGGAAAACTAAATGTATTCATGTGACTTCAGTGATAAAGACAATCCAACTTAGGACTAAACAAGGTCAAATGCATAGCATGGATTTCTTTTAGTAGCTGGAATGCACATGTTGAAAACAGGAAGGAATAACTTATACAAAAATAAGAGCAAATATAAGACCCTGTTATTTTAGAAAAGATATTTTCTCCATTTACTAATTATCCTTGCTGTATTAGAATCATGAATACCAGGTGAAATCACTAAAGAAATTTTTAAAATTGTTTTCTCTCATAATAGGAGTGCGGAGTTCCGAGTTTCATCAGGACAGGAAGCCTGCCCAAAGATTGCCAGCCATCCAGCAGAGCTGCGGAAGTGCTCTCACTCCTGAATCCACCAGTGTGTCCACACCCCCTCTCCACTGTCTATCCTGGGATAGACTGTACAGAACCCTTGGGGCACAGGTGGTGCTGCCTGGGAATAGACACTTCTGGCCCAAGGTCAGAGCCTGTCCATTTTCATCAAGACTGGTAGCCTGCCTGCAGATTGCTGGGCACCAAGAGGAGCAAAAGTAGTGGTCATACTCCTGAGCACACAAGTGTGTCCACTGTATCTCTACTGACTATCACGAGAGAAACCACAAAGAACTCTCAGGGCACACGTAGCTCAGTGCTGCCTGGGAATGGGCTATTCAGGACAAAACCCAGAGCCAGCCCACTGCCATCAGAACTCACAGCCTACCCAAAGAGCCGAACACCCAAGAACAATCTTGCTCTGGAGCCCACAGGGCCACAGACCCACAGGATAGACAAGCTCCAGTCAGAGAGAGCAAGATCACCTAGCATCACTGATAACAAGATGGCAACAGGCAAACAAAAGAACCTAAGAAACAGGAACCAAGAAAAGCTAGCAACATCAGAACCCATTTCTCCCACTACAGCAAATTGTGGGTATCCCAACTCAGCCGAAAAACAAGATTTAGACTTAAAATCATACTTCATAATGATGATGAAGGTTCTCGAGAAGTACATAAATAACACACTTTAACACACTTAGAGAAGTATTGGAAAGCCAGGAGAACACACACAAAGATGTTGAAGCTCTTAAAGAGGGAACACAAAACGCACAAAAATCACTTAAGAGCTATAGGAAAGCATAACCAAGCAGGTGAAGGAATTTAAAACAAAAATAAAACAATGAAGAAATCACAAAAGAAGACAACCTTGAATTTGCAAAACCTAGGAAAGCCATCAGGAGTCATAGACTCAAGAATCACTAACAGAATACAAGAAATGGAAGTGAGAATCTCAGGGGCAAAAGATATGATGGAAAAAATGATACAATAGTTAGAGAAAACACAAAAATCAAAAAGCTTGTAGCCTAAAGCATCCAGAAAATCCAGGACAAATGAGAAGACAAAAATAAAGGATAATAGGTGTAAAAGAGGGCAAAGACTCCCAAGTAAAAGGCCCTATAAATATTTTCAGCAAAATTATAGAAGAAAACTTTCCTAACCTAAAGAAAGAGAGGACCAAGAACATACAAGAAGCCTACAAAACTCCAAATAGATTGGACCAGAAAAAAAAAACACCCTCAGACAAATAATACTCAAAACAACAAAAGTTTTTAAAAAAGGAGGAATACTAAAATCACTAAGGAAAAAAGGACAGGTAACATAGAAAGGCAGAACAATCAGAATTACACTTGACTTCTCAACAGAGACTATGAAAGCTAAAAGATCCTAGACTGACATCATATAAACCCTAAGAGAACACAATTCCATCCCAGGTTACTATGTCCAACAAAATTGTAAATTATTATAGGTTGAGAAACCAAGATATTCCAGGATAAAAGCAAATTTACGCAATATCTATCCACAAATCAAACTATAAAAAGTATAATAGATGGAAAACTTCACCACAAAGAGGAACTTCTTTGTGAGAACATCAAGAAGATTGATAAACTATTATCCAGACTAAGAAGAGATCTCAAAGAGAGTGTCCAAATTAACAAAATAAAAAATGAAAGTGGAGACATAAAAACAGAAACTGAAGAAATTCAATATATCATCAGATCCTACTACGAAAGCCTATAGTCAACAAAACTGGAAAATCTAGAGTAAATGGATAATTTCCCAGAGAGATACCAGGTACCAAAGTTAAGTCAGGATCAGATAAGCCATCTAAACAGCCCTATAACATCCAAAGAAATTGAAGCAGTCATCAAAAGCCTCCAAACCAAAAAGAGTCCAAGACCAGATGGGTTTAGTGCAGAATTCTAGCAAACCTTCATGGAAGACATAATAACAATACTCTCCAAACTATTTCACAAAATAGAAACAGAGGGAACACTACCCAGCTAATTTTAGGAAGCCACAATAACTCTCATCCCTAAACCACAGAAAGATCCTACAAAGAATGAGAAGTTTAGACCAATTTTCCTCATGAACATTGATTCAAAATACTCAATAAAATTCTTGCACACCATATTAAAGAACACATCAAAACAATCATTCATCATGATCAAGTAGGCTTCATTCTAGGGAATCAAGAATGTTTCAATATATGAAAATTCATCAGTGGCATAATATCTAGTCGGGAGTGGCTTTACTTGTCTCTTGTTGACTTATAAGAACAGTCTTCATATTGCAAAATGGATGAATCAAAGAAACTTCAAGGCAATTTTTTGCATCACAAACTATGTTATAATACCCTCCCATCTCCCCACTTCTAGCCAGGGTACTTTGAAGTACACAATTCTCTCAGTTTAAGGATTGTAACCTTTACATCATTTTTCTACATTGATTGCACACTAGGGAATAGAATGAGCTAGAATCCAGACTCACTGCAGCTGGGTTAGTGATGAAGGCTGGCCCCACCTATTTCTACTTGGAAACATTGGAAACATTTGAGGGGGGAAAACTGACCTATATTTTTCTTGGCTAAAACCTCTCAGTTTTATAAAGATAAGTTAGTCTCCTAAATCACCATATTCTTCTAAGTTGTTTATTATTCCTACTCAGTTTTTGCTGGTCTCATAACTAGTGAAACTTATAGTCAGTGATTTAAGAAAAATAAATGAACCAGGTATTTTATTCTGTAGCCATTTTATACCTGGTTTGAAATTAAAAAAAATGAGCTTCAAGATAATTTTTGCAAACTTAAAGGTCTCCCCACTTGATATTAAGCCACTGACTAAAACACTTCTCTCAACTACAAAGTTACTACTACAGCTTAGGCCAAATGATTAGTAATCCTGATGTTTTCTCTGGTATTTGACTAATTAAGGGCTCAATTAGGGAAAACACCACAGTATAAAAGACTATAGGTATAAATATATGTCTGGACTACTTGATGATTCCTAAATATTAATTTATGTATCCTAATATGTACTTAAAATGAGGTATGGTTAATGGCATACCATTTTTTTATTTAATTTATCGCAGTTTATTCAATGTGGGATCAAACAAATTAAATTTACTATATTATTCTCTTGAACATTTCTAGTTATGATACTCATTGATTAGAGATAAAAAATTAAGTCTTTATCTATGTATAAGATTCCTTCAATTCTAATGTATATAACTATAATGTATCCATTAGTAATAAACATGACTTCAAGGACAAATAAGAAAATCCATTAATGTCATCCACTATATAAACAATCTCAAAGGAAAAAAAACACATGATCATTTCTTTAGATGCTGAGAAAGCATTTGAAAAAATTCAACTCTCCTTCATCTTAAAAGTCTTGAAAAGATTAGGAATTCAATTCTCATACTTAAACATTGTAAAAACAATATACAGCAAACCAATAGCCAACATCAAACTAAATAGAGAGAAACTTAAAGCAATACCACTAAAATCAGGGACTCGACAAGGCTGCCCACTCTTCCTACCTGTTCAATATAGTATTGGAAGTACCATCCTGAGAAATAAGACAACAAAAAGAGGTAAAAGGGATACAAATTAGAATGGAAAAAGTCAAAATATCACTATTTGTAGATAATATGATAGTATACTTAAGTGACCCCAAAATTTCCACCAGAGAAAATGTACTGCTGATATACAACTTTAGCAAATTGGCTGGATATAATATTAACTTGAAAAATTCAATTACCTTACTCTACTCAAAGAATAAACAGGCTGAGAAAGTAACTGGAGAATTGACACCCTTAACAATAGTCATAGAATACCTTGGGGTGACCCTAACCAAGCAAGTACAGAATCTGTATGACAAGAACTACAAGTCTCTGAAGAAGAAAATTGAAGAAGACCTTACAAGGTGGAAGGTTCTCCCATGCTCATGGATTGGAAGGATCAACATAGTAAAAATGTCCATCTTGCCTAAAGCCATCTACAGATTTAATGTAATCCCCAATAAAATTCCAACTATATTCTTAATAAAGTTAGAAAGTACATTTTGAAAATTTCTTTTAATAAGAAAAACCACAGGAAACAAAAAAATGTTCTCAACAATAAAATAACTTCCAGGGGAATCAGTCCCTGACCTCACGTTTTATTACAGATCAATTATGATAAAAACCAAATTGTATTGGTACAGAGACAGGAAGATAGATAAATAAAATAGAACTAAATACCTAGAAACGAACCCCTACACATATGCTCACTTGATCTTTGACACAGGAGCTAAAAACCTTTAATAGAAAAAGGACAGTATCTTCCACAAATGGTTCTGGTTAAACTGGCAATCAGCATGCAGAAGAATGCAAATTTGTCCTATCTAATTTCCCCGTACAAAGCTCAAGTTTAAGTGTATCACAGCCCTTCATAGGAAATCATGTACACTGAAACTAATCGAGCAGAAAATAGGAGAGAGCTTAGAACACATAGGCACAAGGGAAAATTTCCTAAACAGAACAACAATGTTTTATTCTCTATGAGCAAGAATTGACAAATTGGGACCTCATGAAATTGTAAAACTTCTATAAAGCAAAAGACACTGTCAAAAAGGACAATATGGAAATCAATAGATTTGGAAAAGATCTTTACAAATCCTACATCTGATAGAGGGCTAGTATCCAATATATAAAAAGAACTCAATAAGTAAGACTTTAGAGACTCAAATAATTGTATTAAAAACTGTGGTGCAGAGCTAAATAAAGAATTCTCAACTAAGGAATATAGAATGGCTGAGAAACACCTAAAGGTCAACATCCCTAGTCATCAGAGAAATGCAAATCCAAACAAGCCTGAAACTGTGCCTCCCACCAATCATAATGGCTAAGACCAAAAACTCAGGAGACAGCAGATGCTTACCAGAGTATGGAGAAAGAGGAACACAACTCCACTTTTGCTGGGATTGTAAGCTGGTGCAACTCTGGAAATCAGTCTGGCTGTACTTCAGAAAAATTGGACATAGTACTATCCAAGGACACAACTATACCACTCCTGAGAATATACTCAAAAGAAGCTCAAATATATAACAAGGACACAAGCTCCACCATGTTCATAATAGCCTCATGTATAATAACCAGAACCTGGAAAGAATCAAGATGTTCTTCAACAGAGGAATGGATACAGAAATTATGGTACAGTTACACAATGAAGTCAGTTATTAAAAATAATGATTTCATGAAATTCTTTGGCTAATGGATGGTACTTAAAGACATCATCTTGAGTGAGGTAAGCCACTCACAAAAGAACACTCGTGGTATGTACTATGTACTCACTGATAAGTGGAAACTAGCCCTAAGTGCTCAGGAATAATAACCCGAGAAAGCATCCACTGTACTTTTGAAGCTCAAAGTAAAAGAAGGCCAGAAAGTAGATGCCTCAGTCCTTCTTAGATGGAAGAACAAAATACACAGGGGAGGAAATAAAAAGACAAATAGAGGAGCAGGGATTGAAGAAAAGATCATCCAGACTGTCTCACCTGGTGACCCATCCCATATACAGCTTCTATACCCATGCCAAGTAGTGCTTACTGGAAAGAAACTAATATTGATGCCTCCTCGGAGGCTCTGTCAGAATCATAATGATACAGAGGAGGATGCTTGCAGGTAACCATTGGACTGAACACAGGTACCTCAATGAGGAACTATAGAAGGGACTGAAGGAGCTGAAAGGGTCTGCAACCCCATGTTAAGAACAAAATTATCAACTAATGATTATAAAAATTATCAACCACAGCTCCCTGAGACTAAAACACCAACCAAAAAGTTGGAATGGAGAGACACATGGCTCCAGGTGCATATGTAGCAGAAGATATCATTCTCTGGTACCAATTCAATAGTTTTTAAACTCTCCATTTTGTTAGAAAATGTTTTTTTACATTTATAGATTTTAAAGGCATTTTGGCATAACATTACAGGAATAATTTTGTCAGTACTTAATTCTTTTAGAGGTTTGATAGCATGCATAAAAATGCCACTAGTTACCATAAGCATGAAGTGCATGTAGGACTATTTTTAATTATACACAAGGATATACATGTGCACACAAGTGCACCTGCATATGTATTTTTACACTAATATATATTTGTGTCTCCAACCATACCTATGTACATGCCTACTTGTTAAATTTTTTAGTATATAGGATTCGGCTAGTTGCAGGGATAAAACCCAATGTTATCTGCATTCTGAACCTGTATGTGTGTGATATTTTGTGGTTAACTTTCAAAGGGATTCAGTTTTATCTTTCTCTGTCTCTCTGTCTCTGTCTCTCTCTCTCACATACCCACATACTTTCTCGCTTTCTCTATCTCTTTCTCCCTTCTTCTTCCTCTCTCTCTCTCTCTCTCTAACATACACACACAGATACAAAAACACACACACACACACACTCTCTCTCTCTGTGTCTATCTAACACACACAAACACACACACACACACACACACACACACAGAGAGAGAGAGAGAGAGAGAGAGAGAGAGAGAGAGAGAGAGAGAGAGAGAGAGAGAGAGAGCACATAGTCTCTTTATATTGGCCAAGTGATATCCTATCAGATGAGGGGAATACTTCACTAAACTACATGAGAACACATTTATTGACCTCAGATAGTAGAAATTAAACATTTTTACTACCTATTTTAATGAACCCTATATACTTGTGAGACATTTAAAAAGCAACATGTTAATTGATAACTTTCATACCCCTCCTGAGCTGATATTAAATAAAATTTTAAAATTTTATTTTTATTTATTCTTTTGTGTTGTTCTTCAGTTTGAGAAGAAACCAAGGATAAACCAAATAGATTTTTATTACTGATGTAGATTAGACCTTCTGCCTCATTTCTACAGTATGAATAATGGGCGAATGTGCTGTCATGTCAAGGGTCAAGTTTCTGTGTTTACTACCTGATTCATTGTACATGTTATTCAATCACTTTGCTTTCTCTCCTCTGTATTCTGTTCAAAGCTCAAAGACACATGGAAATATAGTAGAGATCAGGAGTTTCTTTTGGTTGATAATGCCAAATGACTTTATTTATCATTGATTTATAGAATGTTCTATACAGACTTTATCCTTGTTAATTCATTTGCCCCAGTTTAAACAAGAATTCAGTCACTAGTGACTCCACCTGTCCTTTCTTGTCCCTGAATTGTGGTGATCTACCTCAAGGTGAATCTCTCAGTTGGAGTAACCTTGACCATAATGGAACTGCATACATGCCATCTTTCTTTTGGTCTCTGTGGAGAAACATAATTAACAAACCAAAATCAGTAATCAATCAAACTGAAGAAAATATCCTTCTCTGGATATGTGAGAATAGCTTGAAAACCTGTGTTTGTCTCTGAGCTCTGCCACCAGGGGCCAAAGTTGCCTTTAGGTATTGCATGAAAATATCAGACATACTTTTCATCTCTGTAAACTCCAAAAGACTCAAGACAAGTTTCCTCATCATTTCCCATTTCTTCCACTGGACCAATAGAGCTAGGCAAGGATCACAGCACAGTTAAAATACAATGGGATTGTGAAAACACACTGAGCTTCCTGCAAGCATTCAATTGTGCTGCATGTGGGTTTTTTTTTTTTTTTTTTTTTTTTTTTTTTGAAGCTAAATCAGACGATATAGATATAAGACATCATTATTAAAAGGGAACTTGGAAATGACATTTAAAATACAGTTTAAGAATGTGAGCAAAAGCATGCGGACAGTGTTTCAGTGTATAAAGTGATTGTCGTACACATTTGGGGTCCTGAATTTTGAGCTTCAGAAACTTTATGAGTACCAAATGTTCACAGAGAAACAGGGACTCCTAGGGGCAGGAGATGTAGCTAAGAAGGCTGAATCAGAAGGCATGTAGTTTATTTAGAATCCTCTCTCTGGAAACAGAATTCCTTCCTCTGTAGATAAAACAAAGAGTGATTAAAATCTGGTTTCTTCAGGACGAGCACAAACACACACACACACACACAAACATACACACACACACAAAGACCTATACACATGCAGGCACATATACATGTGCACACACAAATACGCATACACATTCAAATAAGCACATACATATACATATTTGCATATAAGTACGTACATACACACAGATATACACACAACACAGGTGACAGAGAGAAACAGATTGACACAGAGAGAGAGAAAAAATCAGACAACATATTCTTAGGAAAATTGATCAATACTGACTTAGAGGTATGTTTTTAAAGACAAAGTTAAACAGTTTGCTGGTTTCTCTTAAATCTTTGAAATCAACAAGCTCACTATTTTTCCTTCTGGAGCAGTGGTGCTTGCAATCCTTAATTGTTTGGTGAGTTGGAGTGACCTGTAAGTCAAATGCAACAACAGAGTTACCTGGAAGAGTCCTTCAAATGATAGTGTTGCTTTCTGTAGCGGTGTGTGTGTGTGTGTGTGTGTGTGCCCGAGTGTGTGTGCACATGTGCGCATGCTTGTCTGTCTGTGTCTGTTTGTCAGTGTTTGAATTCTGGCCTGAGAAAACTTCCTTTAAATGCTTTACCTAGATTCATGTTATTCCTTTTATGCATCCATTGTATATTTGACAAGTGCATTACTCATTTCACAATCTTTACAAGATTACTAAATTTGTCTGTATAGTACACCTTTTCTATCCCCACACCTCAGGCATTTTTTTTTTTTCCGGACAGAACTCACTCTTACATTAATAACTTAGTTTTAATAATCCATTAAGTCCAAATAATGTTGCCTTTTTGCATATGGATTTTCAACTGTGACTTAGGTGTCCCTCTCCCCTTCTTAATGGAGACTAAGGAAACCTGGTACTCCCCTTTCCCCTGCTTTTTCCTTTTACTTTTTTCTGATGTCAGAAGAGTGAGTAACTGCATTCAATGGTCTGTAGTCTTGAGTAAAAACCTTTTGATTAATAATCAGATGACTTAAGAATCAAAAGAAATGGAGGGAAAATGCTTGCAACTTAAATTTAAACCCATCTTTAGTAAAATCAAAATAGTGTACCATCTCACAAGACAATCTTTTATCATTTTCTAATATTCATTCAAATGTGGTATGTTCTATATAATTAGAAATAAAAGAATTATTTACTTAGCATTATTGTTTTTAAAATGCACCATGTCTTTAGAGTAAAATATGTTGTTGACCAAATAAATCAGTAAAAATGGATAATCTTGCTCTAAAATGACCAATTGCTGAGCTTTCATCCTGCTTAGGTTTAGACAAAGATGTCTAGAGTACTCTCATACTCTCAGAACTGAAAATTACCTTGTTCAAATCTTTTCCATTAAAATCCTATTTGCAAATCAAACAGCTTGCTGCTCCCACAGCTGAGGAACTCTCTTCATTATGGTACAGCAGTTCCCTTCATAAACACAAAAGAATTGGGGCTTTTCAAACAGTTTTTTCCTTGATAAGAAGAAATTCAGGTTTTTGCTTCCCTAGGATTAATAGAATTAGTAGGAAGATTAAATCACCCTATGTTTAAAAAAGGAGTTTGAAAATGGTATTTAAAATTCTATTCTACTTTGCAGTAGTATCTGTCACATTGAACTTGAACTTGTTATTGTAATTTCTGTTGTCTCTTCTAAATCTTAAAATGCCTAATAAATGTTGTCAAGTCTGTAACCAGCATATCCTGAGGGAGTTTCTACACTAGACTCTACAATGGCGATGATGTGATGATTTTATATTCCAGTCAATATGATGGTATGCGGAGTATTAGATTAATTTTCTAAATCACCACACACACACTCATAAATATTTTACTAGAAAATATAAAAAGCACACCCAGTGTGACTTTTTGCTGACAAAATGCCCTTTGACTCAACTTAGTACTCTTAATTCATGAACTATATACTTCATGATCATAGGTACCTTAAACTTTTAAACCATTTATATTTGATTTTGTTATGAGTATGAGATTTGTTTTAAAGTAGATGTGTAAATATTCCAGGAATGCCATACCACAAATCATCAAATGAATTTTAAGAGTAGATATCACAGTAGTAGTAAAGAAACATGAAGTGCAAGCTTACTTATGTGGAAATGGGATCAAAGGTCAAGAGGGCAATAAAGAGACCCCATTGTAGAGAGAATGATTTATAAGCGAGTAGAGTGCTGATAAAGGCAAGCTTGGTTCAGAAAGCTATGAGTTTTTGCCTAATGTAAACATGCATATTAAGGAAAATGTACTAAGCATCTACAGTGAGTCAAAATTTACCACATGTATATAACTTAGCTAATGTGTATTTATTTCATGATCACCTTATAACATAAATACAGATGGCCTCAGATTATGATAGTCTAATTTAGTAGTTGTAATTTTATGTAATGTAAAATGACATATATTCAGTAAGAAGCATACATTGAATCATAAACTCGACTTGCTTTTTCTTACTGATTTTATTGGATATATTTTGCTTATATTTCAAATGTTATTCACTTTCATGGATTCCCCTCTATATCCCGTATCCCATTATCCCTTATCCTGCTTCTGTGATGGCATTCACCCACCTACCCACCCCTTTCCACCTCCCTGCCCAAACATTCCCCTTCTTCTCAAGCTTAATATGATCTGTGGCTATTTTTGACCTCTCTAAAGTCCTCCTTTATCTTTATGAAATGAGAGTTTAGATCTGAATTTTTTTATAGGTAAGTTGAGGTATCCAGGGCTTGCTGTGTTTGGAGAACTGGATTCTAGAGTTGCCAAGACTAACTGGTTTCTGTTGTTTATATTCTTGAGCTTGCTTCTCACCATCTTGTTATATCTGGTATTATCTGGCCTTCCTGTCTCTGACTAAAGCCTATCATATATATATATATATATATATATATATATATATATATATATATATATATATATACACATATATATGTATATATATTTATATATATATGTATGTGTATATATATGTATATATGTATGTATATATATATTAATATTTCATTAAAATGTTATATTTTCATTTCCAATATAGACTGAGTGTTATAATTCATGATGTTTTTGATGGGGTTTATGGGTCTTTATCAGCAAGTCCATCATGGTTGGATACCAGCTTAGAAGAGGTTTGTTCACTTCATGGTCATTAGGCAGTATGAAATTTTTATGTAAATATACAGGGACTATTATATGAATACACCATTCAAGGACATGCCATTATGTGAATTTCTTTGATTAGTCCTAGTTCCCCATTGTTTTACTTTTCTTTTTATTTTCTTAACTATTATACAGCTATTTTTTATTCCTTTCACATATGTGCATTTCTTATCCCTATTGTTTTTCTCATTTGCTGTACTCTATGGTTAAAAACAGAGCTTTCAACACAGAATCCACTGGATAACATGTATGATGCATATTTTCTAGGTTGCTGGCTTCTCTTCTTTTGAAAATGCTCTACTGCTGCTTAAAGTTTCTCTTTCATAGCTTTAAAATATGTTTTGGGTTATTTCCAGGAACATTTACCAAGCAAATACCTTACTATTATGAAATTGAGTTACTACTCAATTATTATTAAGCAATTGAAATCTTTGTGACTTTATAAACTGTTTGAATCTATGTTTCTTAAAAAAAAATGAATCCAGGTGAAGTAGTTACATAGTCATTTCCTTTTGTGCAATATGTGTAATGCCTTCTTTAAAGTAGAAATATTTTAAAGGACTTTTCATTATTACCCCTTTGAATACAGTAAAATGGTTGAGTCAGATTGGCCTCCATAGGCTCCTGTGTTTAAATATTTAATATCTAGAGAGTGGTACTGTTGAAGAGTAGAAGGATCAGAACGTGTGTTTTATTGTATAGCATTCAGTACTAAGGGTAAGCTTCAAGGTATTAGGTAAGATCTATTTCCCTGTTGATCCAGGATCAGAAAGTAATACTATTAAGTACTGGTAAAGAAACATGCCTATCTTTTTTCTTACCATAATGACCTTGGACTAACTTTCTAAAATTGTAAGCAAGGTCCCAGGAGGATATTTCCTTTTATAAGCTTTGTCTTGGCAGAGTATCTCTTCCTAGCAATAAAACCATAACTTAGACAGGAGGTAGTTTCAGGAGTGGGGTATTGCTATGAGATGCCTGGCCACCATGGTATTGGTTAGAGGAATGTGGAAAATTTGGGATTTTTGATGTAGGAGTAAAGTTGAAAGTTTTAAGCAGGGCTTAATTGTCCACAGAACAGAAACCATTAGTTCTGTGATCAAAGTGTGTTATGGGAGCCATACAAAAGAGGTTTTTGAGTGGAAGAATGTTAGCAGCTGGCCTAGGAACATTCTTGAAATATTTTCGCAACCAAAAACAAAAACAAAAAAAAAAAAAAAAAAACACAAAACAAAACAAAAAAAGGAGGCTGATTTTAATTCATCCTAAGAATCTGACTGAGGCTAAATTTAAGAAATTTTGCATTAATGTCTTTGACAGTGGAAATTCCAAGAGAGTCTAGAAATGACGTTTTTGTTTGGTTATTAATCTTCACTCTGACACAGATCTAGAATGAAAAGAGCAAGTACAGCAAATAAAAATATAGAATGTACAGTTTTGAGAGGAAAATGAGCCACAGACATTATCATGTTAGAGCCAAATCTTGTGGTCTTTGCCAGCTGTGGACACCATGACCTAAATAAGAAACCATCTGGCATGCTAGGACTTAAACAAGACTGGTCCTCTACCTTCCCAAATGCTGTGATCCTTTAAATACAGTTCACCAAATCCTATTGACTCCCAGACATAAAATTATCTTCACCGCTACTGCATAACTGTAGTTTTGCCTATGTTAAAAATCATAAAGTAAATATTTGTGTTTTCCAGTTTTCCTAAAGCAACCTCTATGAAAGGATCATTTGACCACCAAAGTGAATTTGACCCATTGGTTGAGAATCACTTCTCTATAGGAAGACC
Source organism: Micromys minutus (assembly GCF_963924665.1). Taxonomy (NCBI): domain Eukaryota; kingdom Metazoa; phylum Chordata; class Mammalia; order Rodentia; family Muridae; genus Micromys; species Micromys minutus. The sequence continues at coordinate 46,393,299 of NC_137984.1, read as the reverse complement.
TAAAACAATTTTTCTGCTCAAGGAACATAATGCTGAATTCTTATTTTTTGTCATTCTTTTTTTAAAATTATTTAATCTATTAACATTCCATCTATCGACGGCCCTCTCCCAATCCCCCATGCCCAAATTCCTCATCCCTTTACTGCTTACTCATTACTCAAAGAGAATGCTTTCCCCTAGTGTCTAACACTTCCCTGGGGCCTCAAGTCTCTCTAGGATTAGGTGCATCTTCTCTCACTAAGTCCAGACAGTTCTCTGTTATGTATGTGCCATGGGTCTCAGACCAGCCCTTATATGGTGCGTAGTTTGTGGCTTAGTCTCTGTGAGCTCTCTGAAGTCCGCGTTAGTTAATAATGTTGGTCTTCCTGTGGGGTTGCCCTCCCCTTCAGCTTCATCAGTTCTTTCTGTAATTCAATCCCTATGGGTCCCCGATTTCAGTCCAATAAGTCAGTATTAAGTATCTTCCTCTGTCTCAGTCAGCTACTTATTGGGCCCCTCAGCTGATAGGCGTGCTAACCCTCCTGTCTGTAAGCATATCATAGCATCAGTGATAGTCCCAGGACTTGGTGTGCCTCTCCCCCAATAAGATGGTTCGTGAAGTGGCTCTTTTCAGGCTCCTTCCCATATTTATACCCGCAAATTTTTTAGACAGGAACAATTTGGGGTCAGAAATTTTGACTGGGTTAGTAGCTCTGTCCCTTCCCCTGAAGCCCTGTTTATCTCCTGAAGGTGAATTTCTTTAGTTCACTTTCCACACTGTTGAGCATGTCATCTAAGGTCCCACCCTTTGAGTCCTGGGAGTCTCTCACCTCCCAGGTCTCTGATATTTTCTAGCAAGTCTCGCGACATCCCACTACCTCCCACTATCTCCCACTACCTTCCACTACCTACCACTACCTCCCACTACCTTCCACTACTCCCCACTACTCCCCCACTACCTCCCATATGCCTCCCACTAAGGCTGCATATTTCCATGAATACTCCTGGTCTTGTATTTTTCCTACAACCCACCCCCATACCTGATCTTGCACCCCATCACCTGTCTCATCCAGATCCCTCCTTCTTTCTGCCTTCTATGATTATTTTATTCCCCCTTCTCAGTAAGATTGAAGCATCCTTCCCTCAGGCCTTTCTGATTCTTTTACTTTCCATAGTCTGTGGGTTGTATCCTAGGTATTCTGTACTTTTTGGTTAATATCCACTAATTAGTGAATAAATGCCATTCAGGCCATTTGGGTATGAGTTACCTGAATAAGCATGATGTTTTCTAATTTCATCCATTTGCCTGAAAATTTCACAATGTCCTACTTTTTAATAGCTGTAAAATACTCCACTGTGTAAATGCACTACATTTTATGTGTTCATTCTTCAGTTGGGGGACATCTGTTGTTTCCAGCTTCTGGTTATTACAAATAAGGCTGCTATGAACATAGTGGAACACGAGTCTTTGTACTATGTCGGGACATCTTTTGGTTATGGTTATATACCCAAAGTAGTATCATTGTTTTGCTGTGGTTTTTTTTTTTTTTTTTTGTCTTTTTTAAATTGGATATTTTATGTGTTTCCATTTCAAATTTTATCCCCTTCCCCCCCTCCCATATCCCTTCTTTCCTCCCCTTGCCTGCATAAATATACACCCACTCCCATCAACCCACTCCCACATCATCACCCTGGCATTCCCCTTCACTTAGAAAATATTCCTTCATAGGACTAAATCTTCTCTTCCCATTGATGCCAGACAATACCATGCTCTGCTACATATGCGCCTGGAGCCATGGGTCCTTCCATGTGTACTGTTTGGTTGGGAAATCTGGGAGGGGAAGTTGGTTGCTTGATATTGCTGTTCTTTCTATGGGGCTGTAAACTCTTCAGCTCTTTCAGGCTTTTCTCTGGCTCCTCCACTGTGGTTCCCTTGCTCAATCTGATGATTAGCTGCAAGCATCCTTATCTGTATCTGTATGGCTCTGGCAGAGCCTTTTTCCTATCTTCTGAAGAACCATCAGATTTATTTCCAGAGTGGTTGTAACAGTTTGCAATCACACCAGTAATGGAGATTTTGTGTTTAGTTCTATATCTGATAGGGGCTTTTTTTAAACAACTTTACCCAGGTTTTTTAAAGTGGTTCTATGTTATTCCCATATATGAAGTCATTACAAGCTGTCATTGAAGACCAGAATTATCTGTGTACTGTTGGTTTTTTTTCTCAATAATTTAAAATAATAAACACCTTCTGGAAAAGACATCTCATAGGATTTTGAAGCAATTTAGAAATCAAATAAAAGTAATTTTAGAAAATCATTCCATTTATTTATATCTCAAATGATATCCCCATTTTTGGTTACCCCTCCACACACTTCCTATTCCACATCTGCCCTCTCCCTCTCCACTTTTCCTCCATGAGGTGCTGCTCCACTCACCCACCCACTCTAGTATCCTTCTAAGATGGGGCATTAAAACTCCATGGGACCAAGTGCTTCCCCTCCCATTGATGTCAGATAACACCATCCTCTGCTATGTATGAGGCTAAAGCCATGGTTCCCTCCCTGCACACTTCTTGGTTAGTGGTTTAGTCCCAGGGAGCACTGGGTGGTCCAGTCATGCAACAGTGTTCATCCTATAGGGTTGCAGTTACCCTCTGCTCCTCCAGTCCTTTGGCTGATCTCCCACTGGATCCCCCGATGTCAGGCTGATGGTTGGCTCCAAGCCTTTACATCTGTATTGCTCAGATGCTGGCAGAAATGCCCCATCTAAAGGAAAGACAGGGACATAAAATGGAGCAGAGACTGAAGATAGGGCCATCTGCAGACCACCCCACCTGGGGATTCACTCTGCATTCATCAAACCCTGACAATGTTGCTGTTGCTGTGAGGCACTTGTTCAGAAGAACTTTTAGTGGCTGTTCTTTGGAAGATAAAAGTTATTTTTATGGACATTGAGCAACATGGAAATATGCAGTGGAAGCTTTCTATGGAGTTGCAACACTGCTGTACCTCTTCTTAAGCCACAATTTGGCTTTCAGGCAGACATTTTTGTTTGATTATAGAAAATAATAACATTTATCCATTGGTTAATTCTTCTTAAATTCAATGACAAGGAATAGTGAACTTGTGATATATATTTTACCAATAATATTTAAAAGGTAACATGTTAGATAACAGTTGTTATTCTGGAAATATATCCTATTCTTGGTCAACTGGTAGATTTATATTAAATATATAATATAATGGAAAACAATTCATGACATTATTTTATTATTGTCATATGATTATAGAAAATTAATTAAAATAAAAGTCTTACATTTTCATAATACAAAGAAATCAACTGGTATCTTGTTGCAAAAGGTTAATTCTATGCTGTCTTTTACCCCCCAAAAGCACAATTCATATATTTAACTCCGCATCTACTTATTGAAATGATTGTAAATAATGGTGAAAATGTAACCCAATGTAATATTTCAGTTTAAGGCTATTGTAACTATTTATGCATGAGAAAATATCATATACAATGTCTGAAAATTTCTACAAGTGCAAATGAATAGTTTTAGTAGATATTACAGATGAGAGGAACAATGGTACCACTAGATATTGAATCTTTGACTTTAAGTTCAGAATAATTAGGACAAAAAATCGTATGTTGCAGAGTTACAGATTAAGTCTAGACGAGGTTCTTTGAAATGTCTCTATCAAGCAAACTTGATGTGGACTGAGGAAGCACCACTCTGCCTCTAACCACACGCAAGGAACTGTGGGAAATGAGTGCCTGGAGCAGAATAACAAATTTTCCCCAGGGAAGAGCACACCAATTGGTTGTTGTCCAGTACCATGTGGCCAACCTTGAAAAAAATACAGATATATAACGTACATACGAATAACATTACACCACTAACTGGTCAGGTAGTATTTATGTGTTTACAAGCACACATGTTTACATATACATACATGTATATAACAACAACTAATGAAAAATGGGGATTTGGAGGAGAACTTGGTAAAGGGGATGACATTTGAAATGTAACTAAATAAAATATCCAATAAAATACATTTAAAAATACAATAAAAATACATTTAAAAAAGAAGAAAGGGAACACGAATTTCAAAAATTAATAGTGATATTAGGGAGGCTTTGAAGAATTGAAGGGAAAGGAGAAATTGTCTAACTATTTTCCATATAAGAATAAAAGGTTTATTTTTAAATGAGGTTAAATCAGATAAACTGGCATATGATCATCTGATTTAGGTTTGATTTAAAGGAAATTTAATTTCTTGTTTGGATATTTTGTGGTTCACATGTAATTTTTGTGCAAAGACAAAGGAAACTTTCACATACAAATTTGAGCTAGATATAATTTCATCATTTAAGTTTGTGTATATATTCTAAATAAATATATGAAGTTGATCATGATGAATACTCATAGGATGCTGTCTCTAAAGTTAAAAAATTGAAGAATTAATTGAATCTAAGGAAACAGTTGAAGAATAAGAGGGATAGTGAGTACCAGGAGCCAAGGAACAAAGGGTTCTGGGCAAGACAAGATGGTCTAATATGCATCAACATTCACAGGCAGGAGGTGACCCTTGACTTTTGCCATCTTTTCAAAATTTGTTTTGACCTGCCAATCACCACTACATACCTTTATAAAGGATTCTTTTTATTTGTAAACAAAAAGCCTCCTCTGTTTTTTTCAAAATGTATTTTATATAAGCATAAATCATACTTAAGACCTATAGTTACCCATTGATCATTGACATATGATCAGTAAAGATATTTCTTCTGAAACACACTCTTAGCATGCACAGACAACGCAGCAGTAGTAAGAAAAGAACTATCATGAAGGTGATAGAAAAAGAATGAAAAATATATAAAATTATAATTCGATGTTTTCATATTTTCCTACCACTGAAAGCAATTTTATCTATAATTTTGAGAAGAAAAGTATGTTATCAAATATTGCACAGATTATAATACTACATGCACATAACCAGTGGGTTTTATATTGCAAAGAACATGGCTAAATATGAATAAATATTTTAAGAATTAGGTCAATATCTCAAAAATCAAATTAAAATGTTATTTTCATCACTGGAATAATGTCTCATATTCAACATTTGGGAACATAGAACTTCAGTTGCTCTATGAATCTTAATTGCCAGGGGTAAAGGCCCTATTTTAATTTTATCTGTGTCAATTATTCATGTCTCAATATAACACTACGGTGATTTCTCAACAGTGCCTTATCTGCTTTGAATAGAGATATGAGTGACATAAAAAGTGGAGCCTAAACTTCATTCCAGTAGTTTTTAAGTTCTTCCCAAGTAACACTACTGTGGTAATATGGAATTACTGCTTACCTGACAGTGAGCGGGTCGGTCATGACATCCTGCTCACGTCAATTATCGTGACAATAATCTAATGAGAGGTAGTATTAACTATTCCAAACAAAAATTCATGCTAAGTAGTTTTTCTCCAAAATCTTCACTTATAGACTCCCTATTTTATCTCAGTGGCAAAAGGTAAAAGCCAGTGGGTGTCATGCACTTTTGAACATGCACCAGTGGCCTTTGACTCAGTGATGATGTGAAAAGAAAAAGGAGAAAATTCATCTAACAAACCTTTATTAAAATGCACAGAACATCTTTCCCAGATGCACACATTCAAAATCTAAAGTGGTTTGATGACTTATATTTATTTCTATATGCATTTGAGTATGTATCTGATGTGTATATGTAAGTGTGCACGTGTCTGCATGTGTGTTTGTGTGTGTGTGTGTGTGTGTGTGTGTGTGTGTGTGTGTGTGAAGTCAGACCCATGCCACAACACATATATGGAGAGTAGAACATTTATCACCTTCTGCCTTTCATGGGACAGGGTCAGTCTTCTGGTTCCACGCTGTGTGTAACAGGCTACTTGTCCCACGAGCTTGAAGCCTTCTCACTGGCAGCACGTCTGGAATTACAGATATTCAGTACTAGACCTGGTTCCGTGCAGGATTCATATTCAGCGTCTTCATCCTTTCATAGTAATCACTTTAGTTGCTGTATCATTTCTCCATCTCCAGGATTGCATTTCTGTGCAGAAGAGGTACAAATAATGACCCTGCCTCTCTACTGATTTGAACTCTACAGCTAAGGGCGATGCCCCCAGAGCATACAGGCAAAATGAAAGAAAAACGAGACTCTGCTTAATATATTTTTACTCTATTGAAAATTCATTTTATTTCCACATTGATCTTTGATGTTAATAGAAGATACATATGAAGTTTTCTTTCCTGAAACTATTCAAATAAGCTGTAGGCTGAGAGCTCACAGAAGAAGGTTGCCCAAGGATACTTTCTGAATTACCCAAGGTTTTTAGTAGAGAATGTTAGCTGACTATACTCAGCTCCACAGCTACCAATTCAGAATCTTCTAGGACAGCAAAACTGAAAACTGTTGTTTAAAAAGTCTATGATACATTAATATAATTATTTACAAATAGGATAATTAAATATTTCCTGGGAAGCTAGATTACCTGTTCTAGATATATCAACAAGAAAATTATTTTTGTATAGTATATTTCTAATTGTATTTTAAATATAAGTCATTAAATTTACCAACTCTTTCACATTTATTAATACTAAAGTGACTAAAATCGTAAATATATATTACTCAATTTTTTCCAATAAACACATACTGATAATTTTTCGCATTACAGAGTATTGATATTGATGCTAGAAAAAAACAATTATTTGCTTAAAGTAATTCAACGATGTTGGATCAGTAAATAGGTGAGGTTTAGTTGATTAAGCATGATTCAACTTCAGTTTTCTCTTTGAACTTTACATATAAACCCTCTTCCACAGTGAGCTTATAATAAAAATTGGTTACTGTCAAGTTATACATGATGGGTTTCTATAGGTATTAAGAATAATTGACTTTTACTTATTCAGTCCTTCATATACATATGTGCATGCTGTTATGTTATAGACAGATTGTATTGAAACTCAACATGGCCAGAAACTCTTTTTGAAGAGACTAGCTAGTGGTTTCAGCAATGTGAGTTTTCTAATTTACTGCTTTGTTTGTTTGCCAGAATTATTTATTAAGTACAACAGTGTTACCCAGGGTCATCTTGCTCACCTGGCAAAATTAGGTTTCTCCTGACAATAAGAAAATGGCAGATCAAGACTTAATGATTGAGCTAACCCTACACTGTCAGCATTCTAATGCCACCCAGAGACTGTTATTGATATTAATACTCATTTCATTTGTCATCTACTTGGGCAAGAGGCAGTACCAAGAAAAAAAAAAGTAAGAAACATGACAGGTCTTCACTCTCTTTCTTGGACATATTGGTCAGGTAACAACATAGAAGAGGTGTCTCAATGGTTTCATCAAAGTCACTCTTCATCACAGTGGCTCTCTGTCTACCAGAATAAAAGCTCAGCTTAGTCTTTAGCCCCCCACTCCACAGTAATGTTGGAGATGACTATTTTTGGGGACAGGAGGCTCTCAGAGTCAGCACAACTCTGAAGTCAGAGGAAGGATGAAACAGGAAAGTCCTTCTGAGGGGGACAAAGAATCCAAGGATACAAAATAAGATAAAAAACACTGAAATGATGTGTTCCTTTTGTATAATCAAAAAAGGTTCCCCTAATACTGTGAATAAATTCTGTGTTTATTGATTATCGAAATGTCTAACTGTAAGTGAGAATTTCTGCTTTTATTATGGGAACAGAGCCTAACTTCAGGTAAATGCCAATAAACAAACATTTACACAAACTTGTTCCTAAAAGCCCTAATTTAAATTCTCACACAACATTTTTAAAAACATACTTTTTATCTTTGAGTCATACTTGCATCAGCAGTCCTTTAGCTAAATATGATATTATGCAACTTAGTATTTCCTAAACTAGTATATTGCTAAATACTTTGGAGTGCTTCAAATTTCTTCTGCATCCCGTAACAATTATTAGTATAAAAAAATAGAAATGTTACTTTTCACAAAATGTTTATATCACAAATTTGCTTTCAGGACTTGAGGATTAAGCTGAAGGGGGTTTATAATGAGCTGATTACTTCAAAGAAACACTATTTTCTGGATAAAACAGAGAAAATGCATATATGAACTCACAGTATCTGTGGCAGCATGCATAATACCTAACTGATATGCTAACTGATGTCAATGCAAATCCAACAAGGAGAGAGGAGTTGGATGCAAAAATTTGAAAAATAATCAAAAATTTCTGCAATTGTTAGCTGATTTAATATAGAGTGGGAGTTTTCTCTAGGAATGTAGTCCCAAGTAAGATGGCCTTTCTCCAGTGATAGGCCATAGATACAAGATTTTTTTGGGAGCAATATTTGGACTGAAGGATTTGTAAAACTCATACTCTTTTGGGTGGATAGAAGACAGTGTGATCTCTAAAAGAGTAGGAATGTGGGGTGAATATGACTGAAGCACATTGTATGAAACTCCCAAAGAAATTCATTTTAATTAAATTCATAAAGATTATATATATATATACCCTGAAGTTAATGAAATTATTTTCAAAGTAACATATTTTATATAAATCATTGTCAAACTTTCTAACTGATAAGAGATTCATGACTTACATCTTTTGAAACTATGATTAGCTTTGTTTGATTAAAAGACTATAGTTCTCAATTCAAAAAAATAAGATATTTATTTTTGAGTAACTTTAAGTGACTATGGTTTATGAACACACATTTAATATACTAAAATCTCAAGGTTCCACTGTAGAAGCAGTTTCATGAGATTTTATAGTTTCACAAAACAAAGAAAATCATAAATCACAGAAAATTTGAAAATAAATCATATGTACACCTTAGAGGCAGTTATGACAATGTGGGGAAAGATTTTTCCATAGGCACAGGGTGCTATCAAATGACATTCTGGACTCCGGGGTAGGTGAAAGATAGTGGTCTGCTTTGATTCCAAAGTTTTCTATTAGATACATTATATTGGTTCCACTGCATAGTTGGTCACATTTTGGATGCCTAGACCTTTCCCAAGAGAAGATACCCAGCCTCTGGACCTGCAGTAGTATAGCCCTCGACTGCACTAGCTCTCATCAGACTGTCAGGTTCTGCAGGTTCTTTTCAACAATTTTCACTTACACTTTCTATGACAGAAATCGTCAACAAATAATTTCTATAATACTACATAAATATCATGCAACTAAACTTACATCCTGTAAATGTCAAAATGAAACTGTTTACAAGACACACAAATGTGACTAGAAACATGTAATTAAAATTAAATCCCATATTTAATTATATAATAGACAAAATGACCATTTTATAAAGTGATGATAAAATTATTAATTTGAACTAGCATATATCAATAGTTTCAACATTATTATTTTGACATTACAAATATTCCAGTATATGTCAGGTATATTTATAGGCCCATATGAATATTATAATTAATGTTAGACCTACCATATGATGCTATAGAACATTTGGTATCTAAATCATATGGCTTATTTCAAATAAACAATCAAATCGTTTACATTTTAGATATGATTCGAAGGATTTAACTATGAGTTATTTGCAATCAAGACCTTCATAAACCTTACTTAAGACACAGAAATAACTTTCTAATTTTTTATCTGGATGTGTGCCTTTGATATTTTCCAACCCACATACCTAGAACACATTAAGATTCCTCACAAACTTCACTATGCCCCAGATCCTCAAACAAATCCCTTCCCTAATCCCAGAAGATTTAATTGCTTCTACTTCAGATGACTGGCTCTTGTATTCTGACTTCCTTTCTATTTTTTCTTTCCATGTTGCTTTGGATACAAAAAAATGTTTTAAAATTTAGTTTTCTGTGAAAATGTTATCAATGAGTTTAATTAGTTTTTACTCTTCCCACAAGATTTTGTGACTAAACATACTTATTTACTTAAAAAGTATATTAAAACTGTAGAAACTCTGTCTATAATAACTTTTATGAACATGTTTTCAAGGATAACATCAGGAAAGAATATAATAGTGCATGTTGGCTGTTTGAACATTTATAAATTGATCTATCAAATTATTTGAAGATAATTTTTACTAATAACTTAAGATATATACAGTAGAATATTTGTATTTTCTAATATAAATTATATGCTTCCTATTCACTCATTCATTTTGTAAACATAAATGAATTCTCTACTTTATTCCAGGGACTTGTTAATCATTTTGGCAAAATACTTATAAAAGAAAGGATTTTCCATTTAGGTATTATAGTATTATAAATTGTATGAGTAGTAGATACATAAGCATAAAGATGAAATTATATGAGTGGTGTATTATAAATCTATTGGAGAAACAGAATTCATTAATTCTTACTTTCCAAGAAAGCCCCCTTTGTTTATGTTATATTTAAAATAGACATATAAGCATTCTATGTAAGAAAATGATTGAGAATATAGAGACAGAGAAAGTAAGTCTCCTGAGTGGGATGAAAATGCATGAAAGAAAGAGCAAGTAAGTTTTCCAAGAATGTATTAACTGCTATTGTGCTGCGTGATGTTTTGTCAGAGTCTACAATTGGACTACAGGTACACAGGAGGCCAGTAAAATATGAGTGAAGCCAATGATGAATTCTTGAAACCTGTGAAGATATTAGGAAGGTAACAAATGTGATTGGAGTAGAATTTGGGAAATAGCAGAAGGAGATGCATAATCTTCGATACGTGTGTCATGCAGAGTAAATCTCCCAGTATTGCACACACTGAAGGAGATTTATAATTCAATGACTGACCTAAGAAACCAAGTCACTAAAGAACAGACACAATATGCAATCACTAATCACTGGATACTAACCCCAGAAAGCTCTGAATACCTGAGAAACAACTCACAGACCATATGCAGCTCAAAAGGAAGGAAGGCTAAAATGTTGAAGCCTCACTCCCTCTTAGAAAAAAGTAAGTGTATAGCCTCCTGTCAGAGTGGGGTACATTTAGACCTTAAATCATTAATAATTCAAGAGCTAAGAATATAGCCTTGTGGCAATTCTTGGTATTTAAAAATCATTATGTTTAAATTATACACACCAAGAAAACTTTGACTATTTCCATGTTATGTCTTGTTTTACATGTACTTTATGCTCATTGTAACTAGTAAGATTTCAATGTATTCTATCAATCCTTTAAAAAAATCAAGTACTGACAAAAATGTATTCATATGGTTTAATGCAAAAATGCTTTTAAAATCTGTACATTTATCTGTTGTTTAATTAAATTAAAAAAAGAAACACCAGAGAAGGCACAGATTTGGCCTATGTCAGTGATCCTAAAATTTGAGTATGTTACAATTGTGGTAAAAATAGTCCATTATGTATATTTAAGAGTCTATTCATTTTGGAAAACTTAGATGGTTACATCATGGAAGAAAGCTAAAGATCATTGTCTATAGGTCTGAAAAAAAAAATTTAAATAAAAAATGTAAAAATATCAGCAGGAGTATCAGTAGAAAGCACTATGTGGATCATATGGGATTGAAAAAGATACTAGTTAATACTAAAAACTAATATTTAAAATATTGACATTATGCTATGAAACATTATCAGGGAGCTAGAACAGGCAGTAAGATAAGATGAAAATTAGGAGGCAGAATAAACCATGTTTCTAACAGAGACACACTAATGAGAAAGTTCTGAAAATATGTTTATCATCTACTCATGGAAGGTTCTGGCCATGGATTGCAATAAGCAGTCTTTTGATTAAAAAGAGAGGACAGGACTACTTAAATTGTGCTGTGATTTAAAATATTAACAGAGAGAATTGGAGAAACCTGATGTCATTCTCCATTTTAGGGCACAGGGACTGCTGTGTAAATGTCCAGTTGAAAATTCACCTGATGCAAATAATTTATTTGGCGTATATGAGACTGCTGATGGAAGGGTAATGATTAGAAGTTAGATAGAGAAGATAATACTGGAAAGACCAAGGCTATTTTATGTTGTGTGAGGTTGTGGATTAGAAAGACATGAAGGGCTGACTGGAGCCATATGCTATAGGTTTTCTGAGAGGTTCTGCCAGAGCTTGAGAAATACAGAGTCAGATGCTCTTAATCAACCATTGGACGAAAACTGGGCGCCCAATGGAAGAGTTTTAGTAAGGATTGAAGGATCTGAGGGGTTTTCTACCCCATAGGAAAACAATAATGTCAACTATCCTGACTCTCCAGAGCTTTGAGAGACTATACCGCCATTCAAAGAGTACACATGGAGGGACCCATGGCTCCAGTTGCATATGTAGCAGAGGATGGCCTTGTCAGGCATCAAGAAGAGGAGAGGCCCTTCGTCTGTGAAGGCTCAATGCTCCAGTGTGGGGAAATGCCAGGGTGTGGAGAAGGGGGAGGTTGGTAAGTGGGATAGCACTTTTATAGAGGCAAGAGGTGTGGAGAAGGAATAAAGGGTTTCTAGATGGAAAACCTGGAAAGGGGATAACATTTGAAATGTAAGTAAAGAAAAAAGCCAATAAAAATGCAAAAAAAAAAAAAACAAAAACAAAAAAAAAAAAAACACCAGTAGATAGAAAGGCATTAAGGAAAAATCGATACAATATTAAGAATTTTAAAAAGTTGATATAGAAATAGTGACTTATGTGGAAAGTAGGGTAATACAGACATTAATATTTATTAAAGAATGGAGCAATGCTGAATTCACTCATTGACATGTTCATCATTACGGCAGGATTATCAATATTGGGCTATGTAGCAGAAAAACTTCAATCTCAAAAACTCACTTTGCTACACAAAGAATACAAGTATAGTGTTGTATTAACAGTGAGAGTGTGGAGCTCTTACAAGTCAAGAAATGTTCAAAATTCTGCTTCAGTTATGGCACAATGTACTAAGAAGAGGTTTATACAAATATGTAGTACCATTTTAGAGATCAAAATAAAAGTCTGACCGGTTTTAGGTGAATAATGACATAGCTGTAGATTCATGAAGATTGGGGCTTCAGTACAAAACTTTTTGCCGGTATAAGATATGGAGAGAGAAAATAGGAAATAAATTAGAAATGAGGAAAAGGAAACGAAGGAATTTAATCTGCAATGTTTCTGCAGGCTTTATAAAACTGAAACACATGTTATCTTTTGTTAACCTTCAGAACGTCCATGGCTCTATTATATCAAAGCAAGAAAAATTTGACACTTCCTACATTTTCCCTTCATATTGTAAAGTTATCGGTGACGATTGAGATCTACCTTAATTATTGCTTTCTTGTATCTTTTATTTTTCAGCTAAAAGAGTAAAAGAAAATTGATTAGGATAGTAGTAGTCCTTTATCACCACCTAAGTATCCTTTCTCAGAAGAGAAATTGCCTGACCCGTAAGACAGGCAACGGGAACCCGGGATCTTTGAGGAGAGAACAGGGGCCAAGAGTCACACGGAACGGACAGAAAGACAGGTGGTCTGATCAATCTGATAAATTTTTATTTTTCACATGCTAGTTTTATACAGGTAGAAGGGAGAAGTAGGGGATGGGGCTAAGGGACTTTCCACAATTCTCTGCTTTTTGTACCAGGATGTTGGTTGTGTAAAAAGGTCAGCAGGAAGAACAGAGCAAGATATGTTGTTACCTAGCAAGATCTACATCTAGCAATTCTAACTACCTTGTAAGTTTCCAAGCAGGTGGCCTGAGGAGCCTGGTAATTTTCCACAAAAGCTGGATTATAGAAGCTGAAGTAACCTACTAATCTAAACTTCACTATATTTTATAATGATTGGCTCCCAACAAGGAATGATACAGAAGTTTATGTCATTATATCATTATAATGTGTGTTTACATATATTTTCTTTCTTTTGCTAATATAGCTTATAAAATAGATATACAATTAGATAACTATTTTATGAAGTTATCATTACTACACTAAGAGATCATGATTCTGGAATAAGATAATGCACGCCTGAGTCATTTACATGTGCTTTCTTTGTGTTGCTGGGAGCACATCCCTCTCTATTCTGTGGCATATGAGTTGAAATGTTTGATTTTCGTATATACTTTGCTTATAATGATAGTACTGACACTGAGTTACAAGGTGAGATAATTGCAATAAATGTACTTACAACATTATCAACCCTCAACTTGTGTTCATTTCAAAATATATAAAATAGTATCTTATGCATTTGAAAATCTGTTTAGGGTTGTAATTTTAATTTACCAGTGAGTGCATCTACATTAATTAAAATGCAAAAGATTTTTAAATAGAGATTATAATATGAAAGAGATCAAGCTATTTACAATCTAATTAGCTTAAAATTGGATGAGTAATACAAATGCATAATTAATCTAGTTTGATGATGACAAACTTGAAAGAGAGGATATGAAATCAGTAATGAAAAAATAAAGTATTTCAAAAAGGCAAAAAGTAAGGTGTGATCAATGATAAAATAACATGAATTTTATCTGGCAAAATCTTATTTTAAAAATATCACAATTTAGAACTAAATGTAGCATAAATATTGAAGTAATTCCAAGATAAATGTTCAAAAGCTATGAAAGTACACTATTTGTTACATTGTCCTTTAACCTAAGTTTTCAGCACTTAAATGTGTTTTTTCTTTTAAAATATTATTTATATTCATGTGCATATGCAAATGTCCATCCCTGTGGGTAGATGGTTGCATAAGCTCAGATGCCTATGGAGTACAGAAGAAGGCACTGATACTCTGAAGCTAGAGGTTTTCAACCATCTCATGCTATTTTAGAATGTGAGGTTCCACTAGGTAAGGGTTTGGGATATGTGGATATCCTCCTTGTGGTGAAATCATGGGGAGTTATGGGATGGAGAATAGTAAGAGGATGGACTTGGAGGAGGATAAATCTCTGCATGTAAAAACTAAAGATTAAATAAAATAAAAAATAGCATACAGTCTTAACTGCAACCTATTCTTGTCTATCATTTTTCTTTTATCTAACAATAATTATACATTTCAGTTTAAAAGTCATTTTATTTATAATGACATATTTATCTAGAAAGTAATTAAAAAATATATAGGTAAAAAGTTTGAAAAACCTGGTAAATATATTAAACTATATTTTAAATACATTTTACATAATTGGATGTATAAATGACAAACAAACATTTGGAAAAATACCCTTGATTAGTAATCCTTAGAAAAAATGTAAAAAATTATAAGCATAGCTTCCTACCCATCATGATAGTTAAATGAAAGACTTGCACAGAAATGGAAACCAAAAACAAGTATTGATGATAAGAGAGGATACTAAAATCTATGTGCATCACTGAAGAGAATCAAATGTAGCAGATGTCCTGGAAAACTCATCAGAGTACCTAAAGAACAAACAAACAAGTAAACATGGAATCCCTGTTTTCCTCTTTAAGAAAGAGTGTATAAGAGATAGTAAAATTATTCCTGAAAGATAAGGGGTAGTTAATATACCAGAAGACTGTCAATGAATAAATGCATCAACAAATCCTTACATGTAACTACTGGAATATTTTTCAGTGTAAATATAGGCAGATGTGGAATACTGATACCCACTTACAATACAGTATTATAGAGCTCACTATAGTGAAGGAAAAACAGACAGAACAATGATGGAATTCAGAAGTGTTCCAAGTTTGTTTTAGAAGAGATATAGAGGGAAATATATGGATACAGTGTTATATATATCTGTGGTTGCCCTGAAGTATTACTGGGCAGTAAAATAGGCATTGGGTAGTACTTAAAGTTATATTTTCATTGCTTAAAGTAGTCCACCATTGGAGTATTATTTGTTACATATCATTAAAACAACACATTTCACAAAAGCACTTTAGAGAAAGGCAGGTTTATTTTTTTTTAATTCATAGTTTGACTGTATAGGCCATCCTTTTAAAAGGCAGTAGCAGCAGATCCTTAAAGGAGCCTCTTATTGCCTCTATAGATAGGAAGCAGAGAGAGATGAATATCAGTGTTTGGCTTGCTTTCTTCATTTTATTCAGTCTAGAACTCCAATCCATGAAATGATGTTATCCACATTTAAGGAAAGGCTTCCCATATTAATTAACCAGTTTATAATAACATTTTCAGGCGTACTCAATAATTCCAGATCATATCAAGTTGAGAGTATAAGCCATAACAATGTGCTCCTGCTTTTGGCTGTTGATACAGAAGCATTGAGATTATGTCAAAGATCAGTTTAATGTAAAATTTTCAATAATTGTTATTCTTAATATAGATAGAACATACCTCAAATTTTGAGTACATGCAAATTGAATACATATAACACTTAAAATTTTTAAATAAAGTTATGTGTGTATTATACATATATGGGAGAAAATTAAAAATTATAAACTATGTGAAAAATTCATTACATGAAAGGAAGTAAACACATGATTTGACGTTTTGCTGAAAAATAAATCAGTGAGATACAAGAGAAAAATAGGAATGTTAATATAGCTGGGATA